>NC_091305.1:20210984-20253484 GCF_038502225.1 Cherax quadricarinatus | reverse complement strand
CGACGCCAGCTTGTAGCACACCTCGACGCCAGCTTGTAGCACACCTCGACGCCAGCTTGTAGCACACCTCGACGCCAGCTTGTGTAGATTCTCTTACCTATGTAATTTTAAAGTTACATGGGTAGGTTGCCAGTTTACTCTTGTGATTAGTACACTATACACATGGGTAGGTTTGCCAGTTTACTCATGTGATCAGTACACTATACACATGGGTAGGTTGCCAGTTTACTCATGTGATCAGTACACTATACACATGGGTAGGTTGCCAGTTTACTCATGTGATCAGTACACTATACACATGGGTAGGTTGCCAGTTTACTCATGTGATCAGTACACTATACACATGGGTAGGTTGCCAGTTTACTCATGTGATCAGTACACTATACACATGGGTAGGTTGCCAGTTTACTCATGTGATCAGTACACTATACACATGGGTAGGTTGCCAGTTTACTCTTGTGATCAGTACAATATACTGAAGTGTAGGTTGTCAGTTTACCCATACGGTCGACACTTGCTCTAAAAAGGAACTGGACCACTTAATGTATTTTATCTTATAGTAAATGAACTTTGCGTTCACTTGTACGACACTGCATGCGACCAAGCAGGGATACGCTTGTCATACTTTGTTATTTAGTGTCTTCGTCGGAATGCAACATGCCGCACATACCCCGTTGGTATAACTAATCTAGTCTCCCATGAAATGAGTAACGTACTCTCAAAAAAACTTACATTTTGTCTCTACCATTACACAACACTAGTATTGTCACCCATGCTGTAACGTGTTGCTACTGCGACAACCAAGTGAATCGTGGGTTTCTTTATCGTGATGAATTTAGGATGCTTATGAATGAACAGGTTGTTAAAGGAGGTAATAAGCTACTTTACGGGTAATATCAATGCACAGGTATTTATTAGAATATCATGTAAACACTCAGCATCTTATTTTATTAGGTATTAAGGGTGGGACCAAAATTGCATGGGGGGGGGGGAGGGGAGTATCTGTAGCATTTGAAAAAAAAGGAGACTGGTGACTAGTAGCCTAGCACCTAGTAAGGTATCTCGTTTCATCAATAGAAAAATCTAGGGTTTAATATCCTATCTCGTTGCATAATCGAGAGAATAATTTAGTCCCTAGTAACCTCTCTGGCTGCAGCATCCAGTGACTAATGTAGCATCTAGTAACCTATTTCGCTGCAGCATTCAGCGAATAATCTAGCACCTGGTAACCTATTTCACTGCATCATCCTTATGAAAATGCATTTAGAAGCTAGTAACCTAACTGGTGCAGCGTCTAGAACAAGATGCATCTCACTCCTTCGATTTTCCATCTTTGCCTTGATCAAATGGGAAATGAATATAATTATTAAATACATTACTCTCAAAATAAAATAATTATGTACTCTACGTTGAAAATATCGCCCCTTACAAAAATGTCTTCAATAATGTGACTTAAAAAATAGAAGCATATGATTAAGTTACCACCATAGGAAAACGTAACAGAGAAAACACTTAAGTTAATCTATCCAGAAAGTTGGTGATGGACAGTGACAGTGACAGCGGTCAGTAAATTTCATGTCTCGTGTTCAGACCTTATTAAGTGTCCTAAGTGAGAGAATAAACACAGTGATAATTTTATATGACTGTTTATTTAAGGTAAGATTACTTTCTTCCGCATGTCCAGATGTTTACATTAATTTTGTTAAATACGTTCTACGTATTTTTGTGGTGTGCGACGTTTGTTTTGGGAGACATTGTCATGATGGCACGAGGGAAAAACAACACGATAAGTAACTGAGTGGGAATGAACCTTACTTTTGGTGTTATATTGTAAAACAAAGAAATGTTGTTTTATTGCAGTAGTTCATAACTTAGTTTGGGTCACATCTCTTGTTATTGTTGGTACTCATCTCTAAGTTCTCCCTCTTTCCTTCATATTATATTCTATATATAAAGATTAATAAAGCACTGTTTATTTAAATAATAAACTTGAAAAACTGCTTTTCAGTAAAGAACAAAAGCCACGATATAGTGACTAGAACACTACACAGATAACCCGCACATAAGAGAGAGCAGTTTACCACGACGTTTCGGTCAGACTTGGACCATTTACAAAGTCCTATAGGGGGGTATTTTTAAGTATTCAAACGAGTTTGTTTAAGGACATATAAACATATGTTAAGGTTAGCCATTCCTTATTTTTGCTTTGGGTTCTTCCTTTTCATGGAAATCACTGACGGGCGCCCCCCCCCCCAGGGGGCGAATCTCCGGATGAAAGCCGCTGAATATTAAGAATGGCAGAGACAAATGCAGTACTACGGCATGCATTATCAGTGACGTTTCTCCCACTCAGGGGGATTCATGAAGCTCGTTGTATGGGAAAAACGAAGCGTCGGGGGTATCGCTAACTATGACCTGTCCACTACTACCTTAAACGGAAGACAAGCATAACATCCACGGCACTTGGTGTTAACAGAGACTGTACAAACAGACCTTTTCAAGAGGTGATAGTGGGGTGTGTTGGGAGGAGGTGCCTTGATAGTGGTAAAGTGTTCTTGATCCAGACGACTGAAGCTACTTTTCCTCTCGTTGGCTCAAGCATTAATGTCACCCATACCCCAGGAGGTGTATGGCCTCTAAGGCGTTCAGAGATTCCTAAATACTATAGAAATGAAGTATTAAAAAACAGAGAGTGCACTGACAGTAACAAAGGTTGGACAGTGCCGACGAGCGTTAAGTGCCGATACTCAGACAGTACCGAGGCTGCGAGTTATGAGAACTAGAAGGTCAAAGTACGCATCCTGGCCACACGTGTGAACATTCCTCCAGTTCGCCATGACTTGATTGTTCTTCTTTAATGATGGTAATGGTTCACTATTATGACGCTAACCGCGAACCCGTCTGCCTGTCACGGCCCTGAGGGACTTTGTGAATCCAGCTCTGAAGGACTTACATCAACCCTGAAGGACTTAGGAACCCTAAAATAATGGGAATTACACAGGCGACAGCAAAGAAATGAGTGAAGTACTGAAGTTTCAGTATGACTGTGTTTAGCGATCCATTAATCAGACTAATGATCGACAGTCCGAACGATTTTTCATGAACGGAGTTCATGATGAACTACATGTTCATCATGAAGGGTGAGAAGCCCCTTTCGAGTGCCTTCAGTATGCTATGGAAAAGAAGCCTGGACACATGTGTCATCTCACAGTCGCTAAAAACAACGGATATAGCCCGACTCTATAAAGGTGGCAGCAAAGCAATAGCAAAGAATTATAGACCGATAGCTCTAGTGTTCCACATTATAAAACTCTTTGACAGAGTTCTAAGAAGCAAGATCGCCAATCACTTGGATTCCCAGCAATTGCAAAAACCCAGGGCAACATAAGTTTAGAGCAGGTCGCTCCTGCCTCTTGCAACTATTGAACCACTATGACATAGTCTTGGATGCACTGGAGGACAGAATGCGGTTATATTATACACAGACTTTGCAAGAGCCTTCGACAAATGTTAACATTTGACCTTCAAAGACCACAAGTGTCATTATCACATCTGCGAGGAAATGGGCTGGATAATAAGAACTTCCAAAACAAGGGATGCCATGCCAATGACTTTTTTTAAGTGACTTGTTCTCTTTAGGCTGGAATACTGTTGTGCATTAATAGCCCCATTCAAGGAAGGTGAAATCGCAGATCTAGAGAATGTAGAGAGAACCTTTACTGTACCTGTAAGTTCGGTCAAGCACCTTAGTTGCTGGGAACGTTGGAAGTCCCTTCACCTGTATTCCCTGGAATGCAGGCTAGAAAGATACATCATAATGTAAACCTGGAATATCCTAGAGGGATTGGTTCCAAATCTGCACACAGAAATTCCTCCCTGAGAAAGCATAAGACAAGGCAGACGTTGCAACATACCCCCAATGAAAAGCAGCGGTGCTATGAGTACACTAAGAGAAAACACAGTAAGTGTTCAGGGTCCAAGACTGTTCACCAGGCTCTCATCATACGTAAGAGGAAATACCAATAGACTCCTGAGTGCCTTCAAGATGGAACTGGACAGGTATCTAGAGTTACTGCCTGAATAGTTGGGCTGTGGTTCGCACAGCGGTCACAGCGTGGTTGATCAGACCCTGATCTACCGGTAGGCCTGGTCAAGGATTGGGTCGCGGGGGAGGGGGATGATGGGGGTTTGATCTTCGGAATGGCCTCCAGGTAGAACCCACAAAGGATTCAGTCCAGCCTTGAAGAGTTAAAATCCAGCCCTAAAGACCTTACTATACTTTTGAAGAACTTAGTCCAGCCATGAAAATTTTAGGTCAGCTCTCAAGGAATTAAGAACATAAGAAAGAAGGACACTGCAGGAGGCCTACTGGCCCATGCGAGGCAGGTCCAAATCACCTCCCGGCTTAAACCAATGAACCACCTAGACAGGTCAGATCACCTCCACTGAAGGAACACGGCATTACACTTATTAGCACAAACTAGTCGGTCCAACTCACACCCACCCACACTCACTCATGTATTTATCTAACCTATTTTTAAAACTACACAAGGTCTTAGCTTCTATGACGGTACTCGGGAGTTTGTTCCACTCATCCACAACTCTATTACCAAACCAGTGCCTTCCTATATCCTTTTCCATCTTAAAACCATTGCTTCGAGTCCTGTCTATTTACATTACCTTTGTTTATTCTTGTTTTCAATTTATACACTTTAATCATATCCCCCTAATTCTACGCCTTGCAATAGCTGATTCAGGACGCTCAGTCTATCCTCATATGGAAGATTTCTGATACATAGGATCAACTTTGTCATCCTCCTCTGTACGTTTTCCAGTGCATTAATATTCTGTAATACGGTGACCAGAACTGTGCAGCATACTCTAAATAAAGCCTAACCAAGGATATATAGAGTTGAAGAACATCCTGAGGACTCCTATTATTTATGCTCCTTCATATGAAGCCAAGGACTCTGTTAGCTTTATTGCGAACACTTATGCACTGTTGCCCTGGTTTTAGATTTCTGCTAACCAGAACTACCAAATCCTTATCGCAATCAGTAATATTAAGATGATCTACATAATTTAGTTTATATGTGGCATGGTTATTTTCTTGTCCAATGTTTAGAACTTTGATTTGCCTATATTAAATTGCATCTGCCACTTCTCCGACCACTGCATCAGTCTATTCAAATCTCCCTGGAGTGCTCTAATGTCCTCATTAGAATGAAATAGGCGACCTATTTTGGTGTCATCAGCAAACTTGCTTATGTCGCTGTTTATTCCCTCATCAATGTCGTTTAAATAAATTGTGAACAACAAAGGGCCCAGCACTGACCCTTATGGAACACCACTCGTGACGCGCCCCCACTCTGATTTCTGCCCATTGATGCAAACTCTCTGCTGCCCATCTGTCAACCACGCCTTTACCAAGGAAAAAATTCTATTCCGTGTGCCCTAATTTTCCTCAATAGCCTCTGATGTGGAACTCTATCAAAAGCCTTACTGAAGTCCATATACACAATATCGTATTCATTACCATGATCTACCTTAAATACCTTTTGAAAAAAGTTAGTAAATTCCTAAGACAGGAACACCCCTTTGTAAAACCGTGCTGAAATTTATTAATCGATTATGTCTTTCAAGACAGCTACGAATTGTCTTGGCAATTAGTGATTCCATAATTTTTCCCACTATGGAAGTAAGGCTTATTGGTCTATAGTTCGAAGCTAAGAACCTACCACCTGCTTTGTAAATAGATAATACATTTGGTATTTTCCATTTGTTTGGCACTATGCCAGTTTGTAGTGATATGATAAATGGTTTAAAACCCACAGGTTGAAGAAGGAGACATTTATGCAACATATGGGAATCTGTACTGAAGAAACGTTTCGCCACACATTGGCTTCATCAGTCTAATACAAAGCAGAAAGATGTAAGGAGAGGAGTAGTTTGAGGTAATCAGTCCCTCAGCCTGGAATCGATGTGTTCAGTCCATCAGTCTTGTAGAAAGTATAGCATAGGGCCGTAGAAATGGCTTACATCCTGTAGTCAGGTGAGTGGAAGCAGGGGGAGGTGGGATCACAGTGGGGTCATCCACTAATGTAAGCCTTCGTCCTAACGTTGGATAAGTATCGAAGAATTCCTTGTATCAAGATCTCATGACGTTGCAGTGTCTGACAGATGTGATTAATGGTTTAAAATCGACAAGTTGAAGATTGAGACACTTATGCAACATATGGGAATATTTATTGAAGAAACGTTTCGCTGCACAGTGGCTTCATTTTAAAACTTTGTGGACTTTTTCCGTAGAATTTCATACAAAAGCCGTGGAAGAAGAGAATATGAATGTTTAAACCAGAGTAGATTAGCTTGACTCACTGGCTAATTGTGCTGATTGCCCAGATGATGACTCACCTGGGGGAGGAGGAGAACGAAAACATGAAGAAGGAAAATGAGAAGGAGAAGAAGAGGAAAAGGAGGAGAGGAAGAAGGAAGAGGAAAAGAAGATGGAGAAGAAAGACAAGGAGAAGATTTTTGTTTTTGTATTTGGAGTAAAAACGACGATTGTTAACCTTCTCATGAACATTTTGTGATGTTACAAAAAAAGTTTTTTCTAGTTTGACTGGTGCTCAAGCGATAGTTTTGTTTATTTAGCTTTGTGAGTAAAGTTCCTATTCTTTGTATATTTCTAATAACGGTTGCTAACATACCTTTTCTTACTTCTGTTAGTTAAGTTGTCATAAACTTTGCTTATATTAGCTTCTATATGCTCCTGTTCGTAAGTCTCAAAATTCTGTTTATGAATCTGTATTTGCTTTTGTACAAAAGTTTTTGTAATATTTGTTCGCATAGGTTTTCTATCAGCCTGTATTGCTTGCATGTGCGTTTGTAAGATTTTTTTTTAGTTTCTGTTGCTAAAGATAAAATGTGTAGTTTATATAGATCTGTGTGTTCCTTCAAGCTTTCTTAAGAAATGTTTATGTAATCTTAGTTTCCCTTGTTAGATTAACGCTGTGTGTTCCTGAAGAAATTTTTACTTCTCTTTGTAAAGTTCCCACAAGTTGTATTCAGTATCACTCTGCTTTTGTTTGTAAATTTCCAGCAGCGTTTGTATACCTTTGTCTGCTCCCAGTAAAGTTTCCATAACATGAATTCCAACATTTTTTTTTGTTTTGCATTCAGGACAGTATTCCACTTCGCATCTGCTTTAGTATATAAAGTAAACTGTTTACCCATGTTTTAGGATTGAGTGGCTGACCACCTCCTACCAAGGGTGACGTTCTGATCACTTAAAAACTATTACTAGTTGCTACGCCCTTTGCTCATTTTAAGAAAGAGACGATATATTTATACGTGTTATTTTGACTTTCTCACTTAATATTGTATTAATGAGTATCTTCATTAAGAGCTAAAATGAATATACTCGGCTTTATAATATTATCTGACCATAAATTGTTTAGCTTTGAACATAAGTAGCATGTTTAATTGTTTCAAAAACGCTGGTGCCGCATGATTAAGCACCAGGGGAACAATTTGAGCTACTCAACCCCTGCTCAGTCCGAGTTGAAGCTTGGTGGTAAAGTTTTACCTTGGGCAGTTCACACCTTCCTCAGGTCGAGAAAAGGTCTGTGAAGAATCTGGCTTTAAGTCACGCTACACTTCCCCAGAAGTTACCAGGAGTTTTGGAAGCCTTTTGCTAGGGTATATCTCGGTCTGAGAAGGCGGTTGAGAAACTCTTGAGGAAAATAGGAATAAGTGAACGAGTCTAAGTGATACTCTGATCTAGAAGAGGGATATTGTAGAATAGTCCCAGTGGAAGAACTCTGTTATTTGCATCAGTGTGGCGTTTAAGCTTGTAAAACGCAAGTCTATGTGTACATATATATATTTTGACTCATTGTGATTGAGTCTAGAAACTCTCTGTCTAGAACTGGTTGTAATTATTCAACGCATTACAGTGGTGTAATAATAAAGCTAATGTTATGTTTTTATTTAATTCATGATAGAAACCTAAAGTGATTATTAATGCAGTTAATAAAAAAAAGCAGAAACTATAAAGATTCATTTTCCTCAATAAGTGAATACTGTGTATGATTACCTCTAGACGAGATAAGCCTGTTCTTCTTATATAAGTTTACGTGAAGCACTGTAGTAAAGTGGTTTACAGGACCTGTTCGTAACACTACTATCTCCATTGTTGTATTCGCCTGTATTCTACTGATGAAGCTTATTGTAAAGGCGAAACGTTCCTCAGTAGAGATAACCAAGTACTGCACATGTATCTTGTTTATCAACAAGGGTACAGTGTTACCAGGTGCCCAAGTGACTGGACATACTGAGTGTAATGTAAGTATAGCTGAAAATAATTTCATTGCTTGTTCTTGTAAGAAAAGAGGAACCTCTTATTTTTTATGAAATAGTAAAGGAGAGAGAGGGAAAAAGGAGCTACAAATCTTATCTTGACGTGTAAATGTTGTAATGCACCCGGGGTATCACAGGGTGTTTGTTAACTATAACGTGGGCACGGCCACCAGTAGCGCCAGATAACAATCCTGTGAACCTCATTCAGTGCAGGATGGAAAACAATGAAAACTAGTGATAATGAAATTGAATAAATACCAACACAACATTCACTTTGTTACTGCACTCAGAGTGAAGGACACGCAGAACATGCGCGTCTATGATGATTTTTATGAAGAATTTGCCCGTCGTTTAAGTGTAACTACCATATAGTGTGAGGCTGAAAAACCATAATTTTTAAAGGGGTGGACCGGTAAGCCAGCGGAAGGCCTCGGTCAGATGACCAAAAGCTCCAAAGGCGGGTCATCATCTGACTAAGACCCGCGTCAGGAAACATTTGTCCTGTTTCCTGACGAACCTTACCTAACCTAACCTAGTGTGAGGCTTCAGTGTCAACATATCCATACTAATGTATTTCTCACGTACTCGCACTGTAGTATACTTGCTTATAATGCAGCCTACATATAAACATTGAAGTATGCACATAGTGTAATGTAGTTGCAAACATGTACATGCACACAGTGTAGTATACGTGTACATACTGTATAGTTTACATGTACACACAATATAATATGCATATGCACACAGTATATATGTGCATTCAGTGTACGTATATATGTACATATCGAATACAATATACTCACTCACTCTTTCTTTGCTAAAATATATACATACATTCATTTTCCATCTTCACAACTCTTAATTTTTCTTAAACATGTTTCTGGGTGTTGTTGACTCTGAGTTGCAACAACAATGTGACGTTGGTAGTTGTTAAAGTTATCGTTAGCATTCACCGCTTTCGTTCCTGTATTAAATAAGTCTTAATTGAGTGTGGTTTGCTCCAGTCGGTGCCCATACCCACATTATGCTCATCATCCTCCGACACTCTCGTGCCCGATAACATGATTCATTGTGCCATTGCACCAACACATTAAAATTTCACAATGTCACGAATGTTACCATTTGAGGAAAAATAATGTTGTTGGAATATATCTCAGGAATCTCTTTGAATCATGAACAGTGATGGCTACAGACTTGTCTAAGACCTCATTTTATTTTATATATCGTGTTACTTGGGTGTCTGGTAACACTGCCTACTGCATCCAAACACTCCAACACAAAATGAAAATTCCCTCATGTTCTGAGTATTAAAGACTGCATTTGAATAAATTCAGTAATTTTGATTAATTCAAACATTTTGATTAATGATTGTAAAGTGGATATTTAATATAGAAAGCGAGTAAAGCAAAATCCCAGATATTTTAAGATACTTAAAAACCTGGCCAGACGAAGATTTAAGGAGAGAGAAAAGACATTTATTGGTAAAACTGTTAATATAGTAACATATAATGCTATAAGTTTTGAAAAGGCCTCGATTGATCCAAAGTTTTCTGTTGTAAACACATTAAGTATTATTTTAATTTATTCTAAAATAATGGATGAGCTGATAAATATTAATAAAAAGTTGCTGAGATATCTCACTGATATTTTTTTCTCGCAAGAACAATCTTAAGGGTTTCAAAACTTATCAAGTCTGAGGGATCTTGACTCACAAGAAAAGTTTATTAATGAACTTTAACAACTAGGATCCTGGAAAAATAAATACTGGTAGCAGAGAAATCTTTTATTGTCCAAGGCTGACACTTATCAAAAATACAGGAAAAAACTAATACACCAGCTGAGGTCAGGCTCGGAGAGGTCACGTTAGTTCAGCAGCCACGATGCACCTCACCACCACCACCACCATGGTACACAACAATGGAAAGTATATGTTAGCTAAACCCGTCGCTCACATTACTCGAGATTCATACTATAAAAATAAACCTCATCCTGTCACCTTTACCCCATCACCTGCTCTGACCTATAATATAATATCTTATTTCTACAAGTACATGTACAAGGTATACGTCCTAGCTGACATTACTGACATACTACTGTATATAGAAAGCCGCTTGTTATGCAGAGCATTTCGGGCACATTAGGACAGTTTTCTCCCAGGATGCGACCCACACCGGTCGACTAACACCCGGATACCCATTATTAGTGATCGGGAACATAGACAACAGGCCGGGAATCGAACCCGGACCCTTACCGTGTGAAGCGAGAGCTTTAGCCACCAGGCCACGGGTGAACATGGACAACAGGTGCCTTAAGGAAACACGTCCTAATGTTTTCCAGCCGTACCGGGGATTCGATCTCCGGACTTCAGTGTGTGAGGTGAGTGCGCTAGCGATCGAGCTACTGGACACCTACGGGATGCCTGACCTCACTTTTGACCTCTTTCTACGAGCCTGACCTTATGAGAACGAATATTTATTTTTCCTCTATATTTGATTAAACTTTCCAATCAAGCTTTGGTCCCACCGAGACAGGATATCTATGTATGTAACTATATATATATATATATATATATATATATATATATATATATATATATATATATATATATATATATATATATATATATATATATATATATATATGTATGTATATTATATATGAAGAAAATTTAAAGAATAATGAAAAAACAGATATGTAGTGAAGGTGCACTGGAAAGGAAAGTATTTTTTGCATTGGTATGAATGATTCGACTGAGAATAGACCGTTGATGGGTCAAGTGATAGATAGCATTAAAGGAGTTATAAAATTTTGTACTTCAGAAAAAAATATATGCCCAAAGTAGATATTTAATGAGGAGGTGAAGACATTAATTAAATATTAGTAGCAGGTCTTTGTTATAGCGCTGTCGCTAAAAATAAATTTATGAACCCTCCCCCAAATATATATATATATATATATATATATATATATATATATATATATATATATATATATATATATATATATATATATATATATATATATATATATATATATATATATATATATAGTGTTGGAGTGATTGGTACTTTTGTTTAATAAATGTATGAAAGAGGGGAAGGTACCTAGGGATTGGCGGAGGGCATGTATAGTCCCTTTATATAAAGGGAAGGGGGACAAAAGAGACTGCAAAAATTATAGAGGAATAAGTTTACTTAGTATACCAGGAAAAGCGTACGGTAGGGTTATAATTGAAAGAATTAGAGGTAAGACAGAATGTAGGATTGCGGATGAGCAAGGAGGTTTCAGAGTGGGTAGGGGATGTGTAGATCAAGTGTTTACATTGAAGCATATATGTGAACTGTATTTAGATAAAGGTAGGGAAGTTTTTATTGCATTTATGGATTTAGAAAAGGCATATGATAGAGTGGATAGAGGAGCAATGTGGCAGATGTTGCAAGTATATGGAATAGGTGGTAAGTTATTAAATGCTGTAAAGAGTTTTTATGAGGATAGTGAGGCTCAGGTTAGGGTGTGTAGAAGAGAGGGAGACTACTTCCCGGTAAAAGTAGGTCTTAGACAGGGATGTGTAATGTCACCATGGTTGTTTAATATATTTATAGATGGGGTTGTAAAGGAAGTAAATGCTAGGGTGTTCGGGAGAGGGGTGGGATTAAATTTTGGGGAATCAAATTCAAAATGGGAATTGACAGTTACTTTTTGCTGATGATACTGTGCTTATGGGAGATTCTAAAGAAAAATTGCAAAGGTTATTGGATGAGTTTGGGAATGTGTGTATCAAATGATTTAGATAAAGAAAAATTGGATATCAAATTGGGGAGGAGGAGTATGGAAGAAGTGAATGTTTTCAGATACTTGGGAGTTGACGTGTCGGCGAATGGATTTACGAAGGATGAGGTTAATCATAGAATTGATGAGGGAAAAAAGGTGAGTGGTGCGTTGAGGTATATGTGGAGTCAAAAAACGTTATCTATGGAGGCAAAGAAGGGAATGTATGAAAGTATAGTTGTACCAACACTCTTATATGGGTGTGAAGCTTGGGTGGTAAATGCAGCAGCGAGGAGACGGTTGGAGGCAGTGGAGATGTCCTGTCTAAGGGCAATGTGTGGTGTAAATATTATGCAGAAAATTCGGAGTGTGGAAATTAGGAAAAGGTGTGGAGTTAATAAAATTATTAGTCAGAGGGCAGAAGAGGGGTTGTTGAGGTGGTTTGGTCATTTAGAGAGAATGGATCAAAGTAGAATGACATGGAAAGCATATAAATCTATAGGGGAAGGAAGGCGAGGTAGGGGTCGTCCTCGAAAGGGTTGGAGAGAGGGGGTAAAGGAGGTTTTGAGGGCAAGGGGCTTGGACTTCCAGCAAGCGTGCGTGAGCGTGTTAGATAGGAGTGAATGGAGACGAATGGTAATTGGGACCTGACGATCTGTTGGAGTGTGAGCAGGGTAATATTTAGTGAAGGGATTCAGGGAAACCGGTTATTTTCATATAGTCGGACTTGAGACCTGGAAATGGGAAGTACAATGCCTGCACTTTAAAGGAGGGGTTTGGGATATTGGCAGTTTGGAGGGATATGTTGTGTATCTTTATATGTGTGTGCTTCTAAACTGTTGTATTCTGAGCACCTCTGCAAAAACAGTGATAATGTGCGAGTGTGGTGAAAGTGTTGAATGATGAAAGTATTTTCTTTTTGGGGATTTTCTTTCTTTTTTGGGTTATACTGCCTTGGTGGGAGACGGCCGACTTGTTGAAAAAAAAAATTATATATATATATATATATATATATATATATATATATATATATATATATATATATATATATATATATATATAATATATATATATATAACCATTACATAAATAAACAGTCTGGTGAGAAGAAGTGAGGTGAGGACCTGGGTTATTCATCAGTTTAGTTTCTTTAGTCTTTTGTTTTTTAGTATAAACCTCTTATCCACAGGACTAGTCTGGTTGCAAATCAGTGTGGACTTCATGCAGGTGTTGATATATATACAGAGTCCTAGAATATTCTTTATTTGATGTTCCCGAAGGCTGTTTTGATGTGTATTCTCAGGAACTCTTCTTTGAATGATGATCGCAGTTTTTTCCTACCAGAGTTTATTCTTTCTCTGGTTTCCACTCTTGTGAGTTGCATGACGTCGTATCTAGCTGTATTAAGTTTAGTAGCTTTTTCTTTGACCGCCCCTGCTATCTAAGTCTTCATGGAGGTCGTCTCTTTCCTCTCCAGTTCATAGTTTTCTTGACAGTGCTTAATCGTTTTCAAACACATACACATATAACTTAATCTCCGCTGGAAGATCACATACATACGCGAGTATCAGGAGCATTATTGGCTTACTTCTGATCTTCCTGGCACTCATCTTTTTTACCCTCGCCACGTTGACACTCTCTCATAACATACACTGTTATGTATTATGACCCCCTGCAGGACCTTCCCTTTCTTCCCTGCGTATTCTTCTAGTTTGCAATTTAGTCTCAGATTACCAAGTGTTAGTTTACGTTAAAACATCTGATACAGTATCTTCTTTTAACCTCCTCCATTACTACCGACTTAATGTATGTTTGTTATTCAGTACCTCGTGTTTGTACATCTGTCGGCAAGACAAAAGCAGCATTTGTGATGTCTCGTCTTTTCTTACTTATTCGCCATAATAATTTTTTATCTTTTCAAAAACTTAATGTTAAATTTGTTGGAGTTAAGTCAATATTTTGCTGAAAAAAGTAGGCTGAGAGTGTAATACTGATATTATCATGGCACGCTAATTATGCAAAATGTCTACATATGTGAATAAAACACATGTCAGTGATAACCTTCACCTCGGTGACCCCAGCGGCGTCCTCCACGTAATATCGGGCACACGTAGGTGACCCGGCAAGTTACTCTCACCATCAGACGACCTTGAACTGGCCCAAGCCTCTGCCCGACGACCACGTATATAAAGCTGCGTCAGGACGATCCACCACCACTACCACGCTGACTCTTGGCAGGGCTCAGGCCACCATGGGACACGTCAGACACTCGAACAAACCTTAGACCACAATGGACATCATTAAAATTCCCCAACTGGAATTAGGGGACACAACAGCCATTATTCAGATTGTTCTTATGTTCCTCTTTTCATTCTTGCTTTTTATTTTACTTATATTATTATATCGCCACTTTCTGCCCGGACGTCTCCTGAAATGCAATACTGAGCAAGAGGCGCCATCAAGGGACAGTAAAATAATCTTCATGAATTAGCACATGAACAAAAGAAATTTCCTCAAATTTCTTGAGGACATATTTTAATTATTGAGTTTATTTTTTTTTTTTGAAGACTTCGTAAACGTCGAGAATTCATTGAGACTCCCTCATCCTGGTCACCAGATGAGAAAACATGACAACGCTGAGAGCCTCGGCAGGATCCAGCTTCTTTTCACTGCTACCTGTATGAATATGTTTAGTAAGTTTGTAATTATGTTGATGTAGACAGCAGTTGTGTCATTCATGGTACTGTGAGTTTTGGCTTACATGAGCAAGAGCTGAGACTCGACACATGCAAACACAAATCGGTGGGGGCAGACAGGTACAAAGACAGACAAATACACAGAAAAACAGTTATAGACAGACAGATACAGATAGACACAGACAGACAGACACAGACAGACACAGACAGACACAGACAGACTCAGACAGACAGACACAGACAGACAGACACAGACAGACAGACACAGACAGACACAGACAGACACAGATAGATACAGATAGATACAGACAGACACAGACAGACACAGACAGACACAGACAGACACAGACAGACACAGACAGACACAGACAGACACAGACACAGACAGACACAGACAGACACACAGACACACAGACACACACACACACACTCAATGACAAAGAAGACGCCCCAATTGTAGAATACGAAATAAAAGTTACAAAATTGACCAACAATCTTTGTAAACCTGTAATATTGTAAATAACTGAGCAATTATGTTCGTTCTAATGTTATCTGAAACTCAGATTTTAAAGTTGCCACAATGTCGCCCTAAATAATCTGAGTGTTGGTGAAATATATCTCTTGATATGACTCTCTTATAAATATAACCATATTCTTATAGATGGTACTGCCTGGCATCTCTGTTGCGGGTATGCACAGCCATAACGGCATCATTGGTAACGGTCTTCACAGCAGACGTAAACGGTAACGGCAGGAACATATGTTAACAGCAACGGCGGTAACATCAACGGTAGTCACAATGGTGACAAACAACGGCGCGAAAATATCGACGGTAACAGTGATACTCTGAGCTTGGGAAACAACAAGAGTGGTAACAACGATAGGAACAAATGCTACAATAACAGTAGTAACAACGGAAATCACAACAGACAAACAACAACAGTAACAACGGTAGTCACAACAGAGACCATGCCAGTGAACGGATTACAAAATAAATCTTTCAAATAATTACAAAATAATATATAATAATATATAATATATAATAACATATAATGTATTATATAAGCGTATAATGAACCAGTAAACAAATATTTTTGAAGTGTGGTTATTACCAAAATTTTCCTGTCCACCCAACCAAGGTCAGTGACTCCAGTCCTGCTCTGATAATGTATGAAAAACCTTACAACTGCTCTCTCTCATATACATACATACATACATACATACATATATATATATATATATATATATATATATATATATATATATATATATATATATATATATATATATATACACACACACATTTTCACCACTACGTCTTTTATGACGTAGATTTATGAACGACCTTGAGTGCTCGCACTTCTCATTGAAACAATGAGTCGTTCCTGTGACGTGTTTCATTGTTCCTCTTAACATTGTAATCCTTGACAATGAACTCACTTTCATTATATATCAGGCAAATTCTCTGTAAAGTAAAAAAAATAATAGTCAACATTCCACCTCTCGTTCAATGAGAGTCATTTGTTGTTGATACTTTCAGATTTTTGAGGGTTTTCTTGCAGCCATGTTTGTTTATTACAACCGGAGAAGAATTATAGTCATTTAACAGTGATATGTTCACTGTACCTCCCAGGGTACAGTGCTTCTCCATTCGTTGTGCCTCCCAGGGTACAGTGCTTCTCCATTCGTTGTACCTCCAAGGGTACAGTGCTTCTCCATTCGTTGTACTTCCCAGGGTACAGTGCTTCTCCATTCGTTGTACCTCCCAGGGTACAGTGCTTCTCCATTCGTTGTACCTCCCAGGGTACAGTGCTTCTCCATTCGTTGTGCCTCCCAGGGTACAGTGCTTCTCCATTCGTTGTACCTCCCAGGGTACAGTGCTTCATCATTCGTTGTACCTCCCAGGGTACAGTGCTTCTCCATTCGTTGTGCCTCCCAGGGTACAGTGCTTCTCCATTCGTTGTACCTCCCAGGGTACAGTGCTTCTCCATTCGTTGTACCTCCCAGGGTACAGTGCTTCTCCATTCGTTGTACCTCCCAGGGTACAGTGCTTCTCCATTCATTGTGCCTCTCAGGGTACAGTGCTTCTCCATTCGTTGTACCTCCCAGGGTACAGTGCTTCTCCATTCGTTGTGCCTCCCAGGGTACAGTGCTTCTCCATTCGTTGTACCTCCCAGGGTACAGTGCTTCTCCATTCGTTGTACCTCCCAGGGTACAGTGCTTCTCCATTCGTTGTACCTCCCAGGGTACAGTGCTTCTCCATTCATTGTGCCTCCCAGGGTACAGTGCTTCTCCATTCGTTGTACCTCCCAGGGTACAGTGCTTCTCCATTCGTTGTGCCTCCCAGGGTACAGTGCTTCTCCATTCGTTGTACCT
This sequence comes from Cherax quadricarinatus, assembly GCF_038502225.1. Lineage (NCBI taxonomy): Eukaryota > Metazoa > Arthropoda > Malacostraca > Decapoda > Parastacidae > Cherax > Cherax quadricarinatus. Next base: position 20,236,283 of record NC_091305.1, on the reverse strand, counting down.
CCCAGGGTACAGTGCTTCTCCATTCGTTGTACCTCCCAGGGTACAGTGCTTCTCCATTCGTTGTACCTCCCAGGGTACAGTGCTTCTCCATTCGTTATACCTCCCAGGGTACAGTGCTTCTCCATTCGTTGTGCCTCCCAGGGCACAGTGCTTCACCATTCGTTGTGCCTCCCAGGGTACAGTGCTTCTCCATTCGTTATACCTCCCAGGGTACAGTGCTTCTCCATTCGTTGTACCTCCCAGGGCACAGTGCTTCACCATTCGTTGTGCCTCCCAGGGTACAGTGCTTCTCCATTCGTTGTACCTCCCAGGGTACAGTGCTTCACCATTCGTTGTGCCTCCCAGGGTACAGTGCTTCTCCATTCGTTATACCTCCCAGGGTACAGTGCTTCTCCATTCGTTGTGCCTCCCAGGGCACAGTGCTTCACCATTCGTTGTGCCTCCCAGGGTACAGTGCTTCTCCATTCGTTGTACCTCCCAGGGCACAGTGCTTCTCCATTCGTTGTACCTCCTACCTCCTAGGGTACAGTGCTCCTCCATTCGTTGTACCTCCCAGGGTACAGTGCTTCTCCATTCGTTGTACCTCCCAGGGTACAGTGCTTCACCATTCGTTGTGCCTCCCAGGGTACAGTGCTTCTCCATTCGTTGTACATCCCAGGGCACAGTGCTTCTCCATTCGTTGTGCCTCCCAGGGCACAGTGCTTCTCCATTCGTTGTACGTCCCAGGGTACAGTGCTCCTCCATTCGTTGTATCTCCCAGGCTACAGTGGTCCTCCATTCGTTGTACCTCCCAGGGCACAGTGCTCCTCCATTCGTTGTACCTCCCTGGGTACAGTGTTCCTCCATTCGTTGTACCTCCCAGGGTACAGGGCTTCTCCATTCGTTGTGCCTCCCAGGGTACAGTGCTTCTCCATTCGTTGTGCCTCCCAGGGTACAGTGCTTCTCCATTCGTTGTACCTCCCAGGGCACAGTGCTTCTCCATTCGTTGTGCCTCCCAGGGTACAGTGCTCCTCCATTCGTTGTACCTCCCAGGGTACAGTGGTCCTCCATTCGTTGTGTCTCCCTGGGTACAATGCTACTCAATTCGTTGTGTCTCCCAGGGTACAGTGGTCCTCCATTCATTGTACCTCCCAGGGTACAGTGCTCTTCCATTCGTTGTACCTCCCAGGGTACAGTGCTCCTCCATTCGTTGTACCTCCCAGGGTACAGTGCTCATCCATTCGTTGTACCTCCAAGGGTACAGTGGTCCTCCATTCGTTGTACCTCCCAGGGTACAGTGCTCCTCCATTCGTTGTACCTCCCAGGGTACAGTGCTTCTCCATTCATTGTACCTCCCAGGGTACAGTGCTCCTCCATTCGTTGTATCTCCCAGGGTACAGTGGTCCTCCATTCGTTGTACCTCCCAGGGCACAGTGCTCCTCCATTCGTTGTACCTCCCTGGGTACAGTGCTCCTCCATTCGTTGTACCTCCCAGGGTACAGGGCTTCTCCATTCGTTGTGCCTCCCAGGGTACAGGCCTTCTCCATTCGTTGTGCCTCTTAGGGTACAGGGCTTCTCCATTCGTTGTACCTCCCAGGGTGCAGTGCTCCTTCATTCGTTGTACCTCCGAGGGTACAGGGCTTCTCCATTCGTTGTACCTCCCAGGGTGCAGTGCTCCTCCATTCGTTGTGCCTCCCAGGGTACAGGGCTCCTCCATTCGTTGTACCTCCCAGGGTACAGGGCTCCTCCATTCGTTGTGCCTCCCAGGGTACAGGGCTCCTCCATTCGTTGTGCCTCCCAGGGTACAGGGCTTCTCCATTCGTTGTACCTCCCAGGGTGCAGTGCTCCTCCATTCGTTGTACCTCCCAGGGTACAGTGCTCCTCCATTCGTTGTACCTCCCAGGGTACAGTGCTCCTCCATTCGTTGTACCTCCCAGGGTACAGTGCTCCTCCATTCGTTGTACCTCCCAGGGTACACTGCTCCTCCATTCGTTGTACCTCCCACGGTACAGTGCTCCTCCATTCGTTGTACCTCCCAGGGTGCAGTGCTCCTCCATTCGTTGTACCTCCCAGGGTACAGTGCTCCTCCATTCGTTGTACCTCCCAGGGTACAGTGCTTCTCCATTCGTTGTGCCTCCCAGGGTACAGTGCTCCTCCATTCGTTGTACCTCCCAGGGTACAGTGCTTCTCCATTCGTTGTACCTCCCAGGGTACAGTGCTCCTCCATTCGTTGTGCCTCCCAGGGTACAGTGCTTCTCCATTCGTTGTACCTCCCAGGGTACAGTGCTCCTCCATTCGTTGTGCCTCCCAGGGTACAGTGCTTCTCCATTCGTTGTACCTCCCAGGGTACAGTGCTCCTCCATTCGTTGTGCCTCCCAGGGTACAGTGCTCCTCCATTCGTTGTTCCTCCCAGGGTACAGTGCTTCTCCATTCGTTGTGCCTCCCAGGGTACAGTGCTTCTCCATTCGTTGTACCTCCCAGGGTGCAGTGCTCCTCCATTCGTTGTACCTCCCAGGGTACAGTGCTCCTCCATTCGTTGTACCTCCCAGGGTACAGTGCTTCTCCATTCGTTGTGCCTCCCAGGGTACAGTGCTCCTCCATTCGTTGTACCTCCCAGGGTGCAGTGCTTCTCCATTCGTTGTACCTCCCAGGGTACAGTGCTCCTCCATTCGTTGTACCTCCATATCTATGCTATACCTCTCTACTATCAATGTATCTTTGCCTTCGCTGTTCTTAACTACATTCAGTGTGCCTTCCTTGTTGTCAAGGTTAAAGATAACTATGCATAACACCTCAGCGTTTAGCCAGTGGGATGCTAACCTCCGCCTGAGTACAGTCGTTTCAAGCGTTTTATATATATGGTAGGTCTGTGGGCTGACAACTTCCGATATACATTGCAAGTCCTTCCCTCATCGTCATGGTTCTCTTCCAACATTTATCAAATTGTTTCAGTGTTTCGAATATTACCCTTTTTTCAAATCCTTATTTTAATTTAATTTTTCATATATGGTGCAGAACTATTTGCATAATCTGCAGATATCCGTCTTTTACATTATTTTAATACATTCTGTTTTCCGCGGCAATTAGATTAACATTCTTTTCTTATAGGTAGGTATAATGTTTGTCAGGAAACAGTATGTTTCCTGACGCGGGGTCTTAGACATATGATGACTCACAGCTGGAACTTTTGGCCATCTGACCGAGGACTTCCGCTGGCTTACCGGTCTACCTTTTTAAAAATCATAGCTATGATTACAACTATAAAATATTTCTTATAATTTAGTCGTTCTTATTTGAATTATATATTTTGCTACTTTTAAATTATATTGAACAACATATGTTATTTCAGAAAAAAAATGATTGGCTCTTACAAGTGGGTTAAAATAGTTTATTTTTGATATTTCTTCCTTTTTTTTCAGTATTATCCGGGTCTAATATCAGCCGTGCGCTGCCTTCTCTCACTTGTGTCGTTTCCTTAATGCAATGATGATTAAAAAGTTACTAAATTAAGGATTTTGGTTGATCATTTGTTTACTATCACACCTTCATAGGCTGGCTGATCTACGTCTTTACGATTGAAAATCTTAGTTACAATGATTTTTGCAATTTCTCTGTCACTTTCCAATTTTACAGGATATGGTGTTACGTTTTTCCTCTTGATTCTTTTCTTCAGTATGTTGTTAAACGGTGGATTATTTATAAAACACCATGTGTATTCTATCGTGTCTAATAAATCTGTACTCTCGTATCTGATGCACTCGTGTCTAATCCATTTGTGTACTTATGTCTAGTGCATTTAAATATCTGCAACGAGTGAATGCCTTGATGAGGCAAACAAAACACAAATGGTTCCGCGTCCTCATAAGGAAAGCAGAAAGAAAAAGAAAAACTCATTGAGCTGTGTAAAAACTATTATTGAACGAATGATTATGAGAAAATTGCAAATGTCGGAAAGCAAGATCAAGTTGTGTGAAGGAAGTGATGTCATTACGGTTATTTAATATCCTCATTAGCGGCAATGCGTTGGGGGGGGCGTGAGACGGGGCAAGTGTGGTATGTGACTGATTTTTGTGGCTGAGAATGAAGAGGATTTTGACCTGGAACCTCAGTCGACAGACGGACTTGAGATGCCCTACAGGTCTTTTTCAATATGACGATGTTGCCTGTGATTCCTCAAGAAGTCAAAGTCAGAGTCAAAGTCAGAGTTAAGGGTCAACGTCAGAGTCGGTCTGAGTCAAAGTTAGCCAACATAAGTGTCAATGACTGACTTTGCCTTTGATTCTGACCTTGACTCTGACGGATCATAAAGATGGATTATGAAGATGGTTGTTAAAGATGGTTGTTAAAGATGGAAGATAATGATGAATGGAATTAGAGTTTATAAATACTGGATTCTTTCAATACATTTTTAGAAAATTAGTAAAGAAAAAAAGGTAAACTTTTTTCAGCCTCAGAGTGATGTTTACCTGGAGAGAGTTCCGGGGGTCAACGCCCCCGCGGCCCGGTCTGTGACCAGACCTCCTGGTGTTAGAGAAGTATCAGCATATTAAATAAACCCAACTTCCTGTACGTCAACATACTCTGAAGGTCAAGTAGTTGAACGTCACGACCCTCAATAAGCGTAGGAGCTGAAGCTAAATTCCTTCAATAGACCTAGAAAATTTAACTCAATCTTCCTAAAAGGCCCGGGAAATGGAGATCAATAATTTCAAAAGTTTTAGATTAACACACGCAAGAAGCCTAATTCCTGTAGCTTTTTTTTTAGAGACTGTTGAGCAACAGTCTCTAAAAAAACAAAGAGGCAGGAACTGTTTAACGTCACTCAAAAAAGGAAATGTTAATCAGTACTATCAAAAGGCCCAGGAACTGTAAGTCAGCACCTGTAAAAGGCCCATGAACTGCTACTCATAATTCAAAAAATCAGAAACTGTTGATTAACACAGGAGCTAGTGCTAAGCCCAATCAAACACTTCAGAGAGGAATTAAATCCCTCTCCGAAACTTGGTGGGCGATGTCCAAAGAATTTATTTACCAGCCTCCTGAGAGCAGGTAGACTGGAAGGGTGGATACCGGCCCAGGTCTTCATGTGGTGGCCAGGCACCTGGAACACTGACATTCGTTTAAGGAGGAGGATAAGACGTTGACTAATTTCTCTGTTATATTACAGAAGCTATAGACTGATCTTAATAAGTTTCAAATTAATTAGTTAGTTATACCAGGGAATATACTAGGCAGCTATGCCATGGGGGAATATACTAGACAGCTAGGTTAATGGATTTACTAGGCAGCTAGAGCACTGCATCGTTATTAATGGTAAATAATTTATAGATAAAAATTATCTCCACAATGACCTAAAGGAACTGCATAACATAATAAAAGTGTAGAATTACGGTGGCATAAAGGGCTGGTAAATTTTCAGGTTTGATAACCGAAATTTTTAGTGCCACGATTGGGTAGATATAATACTACCATTTTAATTTAACTTAAAATTTTACTTTTAAATTAAATTAAATTTGAACCGTCTTCAAAGTAGGACAAACCAACTTTGAAAGTTTAAAGCTGAATGTTGATTCCTCTGTTGCATCTTGATGCTTCTAACCTTCTGAAGGTGTGTTGTGCTGGATTAATTTAGAAGTGACCATTTCTTTCCACTGCTGGAAATAATAACAATAATAATAAATCATTATTATTATCATCATATTCCAAAGGAGGAAGTGTACCTCTCTTGCTGGAGATCATGAGAGTCTTCAGCTCTCCAGATTGGTCTTCTCGGTGGCAAACTGCAGACTGGCGACTCTTCGTGGCCCGGGAACAAATCTCTTGCACTATTTACAAACTGAGCCAGAGTCCCGCAAGGCTGTACAGCAGGTACCAGACAGTCTTTTCAACGAGCTATTTCTCTTACCTGATGTAGTTTATATCGAACGTTTATCTGGTCTGATACTTGGAAATTATCTAATAGACGTAATTTTCATATTGTTAATAAATTAGCTGCAATATGACATCAAATTAGCTTTAAATTCGTAATGATGGAAGAAAATTATCGATGTTACCAACTAGTTCTAAAGTGTTGTGAATCATACAACATAACTCTCAGCTATACTCTGTATAAATTACCTTTTGCTCTGTAACTATTGACAGTTACTAATCTGGAAGTTATGTTCCTGATTCAATATTTTTTTAACATTTTAATTGTGTGCTGGTTAATGGAGAATAAAACCCGTCGAATGTTGTCATTAAGGTTAAATATCGCCTGTTCATCAGTAGACGAGAATTCTTTCACCCCTCTAGTAGAGAATGAGGTAAACTGTATTAATGTTGGTAGAATTACCGAAAATATATTAGGTAAAAAGACACAAGTGCAAATAGTGTGACATTTTATTGTGGCAACGTTTCGCTCTCCAGGAGCTTTATCAAGGCTTGATAAAGTTCCTGGGGAGCGAGACGTTGCTACAAGGGAATGTGTCATTAGTCACACTTGTGTCCTTTTACCTAATAAGGTAAACTCTCAATATATATACGCTGAGACATACATCTCGGTGAATATATCCCTTGAATTCTAAAATCATTTTATGTCCACTTTACATTATTAAAAACTACTCGTTTAATACACTGTAAATAAAATATGATCATTGTCATTACCATCTTAGAAATTATTTAAAAAGGGTCTAAAAAATATTTTATTAAATACAATTTATTTCTTAGCCTTCAATTTCAATACATGTTTATTTTCTTAATTACAATTAATCATTTAAAGCAAGCAATGGAATGTGATATTATTAAATATTTGGAAGCAGAAGCACGACACTAAAATTTGAATCTTGATTTGTGTTGAGGCCTCGACAAATGAGAAAATAAAAAATTTGTGTAATATATTCAAATAAATTTTTATATTCAACTCAATTTATAGTTTATACTGACAAACTAGAATCTATGTACAAACATATAGTGCTTCCTGTAGTCAATAAATATTTATATAAATCTATGAAGATACAGTAGTTTTGGCAAGCCTGACCCAGCCATCACTATGTGTACTTCCGTATGTCTGGTGTAGCCTGACCCAGTCATCACTATGTGTACTTCCGTATGTCTGGTGTAGCCTGACCCAGCCATCACTATGTGTACTTCCGTATGTCTGGTGTAGCCTGACCCAGCCATCACTATGTGTACTTCCGTATGTCTGGTGTAGCCTGACCCAGCCATCACTATGTGTACTTCCGTATGTCTGGTGTAGCCTGACCCAGCCATCACTATGTGTACTTCCGTATGTCTGGTGTAGCCTGACCCAGCCATCACTATGTGTACTTCCGTATGTCTGGTGTAGCCTGACCCAGCCATCACTATGTGTACTTCCGTATGTCTGGTGTAGCCTGACCCAGCCATCACCATGAGTACCTCAGCATGTCTGATGTGACCTGTCCCAGCCATCACCTGTGTACGTCTGTATGTCCGGTTCGGCAGTTTACCTTAGTACTTGTAGTGTAATCTTGAGGAAGATCAGGTTGACTTCACCAAGTAAAGAAAGACAGACAAATCTCCATCACCAGCAGTTGTCAGTATATCGTAACAAACTATTTACAACAGTCAAGAGACAAGGGATTCTCTTATACAGAAAAAGGTATTTCAGTATAAGTCGGAGTGTGAGGTTAGCACCACTATGTTAAACTCATGACCATTAGCACTGCCTAGAAGGTGGGTGTCTGGTATAGGCCGGAGGGTGAGGATGATGCTGTTATGGCAAATCCATTACCGTTAACTCCGTTGCCATTGGGAAAACCATTTCCGTTGACACCATTACCATTGGCGTAACCATTTCCATTGATTCCGTTACCATTGATGAAACCATTACCGTTAATTCCGTTACCAATGGTTAAACCGTTGCCGTTAGTGTAGCCGTTACCATTACCCCTGGCTAATCCATTGCCGTTGGATAAGCCATTACCATTTGTGTAGCCATTGCCATTGAGTCCGTTACCGTTTGTGTAACCATTACCATTATCACCATTCCCATTACCGTTGGCAATGATCAATCCATTACCGTTGGTGTAACCATTACCATTTGTGTAACCATTACCGTTACCATTGCTGTAACCATTGCCGTTTCCGTTAGTGAATCCATTTCCATTTCCTCCGTTTCCATTACCATTACCGCCATTTCCATTGCTATAGCTATATCCATTTCCAACAGTATAGCCATTTCCATTAAGAGAGGCTACACCATTTCCATTAATTCCATTGCTGTACCCATTTCCATTGACAGTTATGCCTCCATTTCCATTAAGTGCACCATTTCCGTTTACTCTGTTGGCATAAATTCCATTACCATTAACAATACCATTAACGACGCCGTTGGAGTATCCATTACCATTCACGACTCCGATCAGAGCATTGAGACCATAGAACTGCTGGGCGGTGGAACAGTCGAAGTTGTACCACCAGTCACACACGAAGTACTGCTGGTTGAAGATGGTACCGTTGGGACACAGGAAAGAGTCGCTCCTGCCATCTGCCTGACAGATGTGAAACACCTGTGGAGGACAACATTATTAGAGAAACATTGTATCATTAGTGACGGATATAGAGGACCTGCTAACAGCGACTATCAGTTGTGTTATTATTAGTATGTAACTCGGAGTTGGTTTCTGTTCTCTTTCAGTTGGTTCATTAACTTCTTAAGAGGATATTACGTCACTAATTCCTCTAGGTGTTGCTATTTAACTTTATGTGGTACTTTTTTTTCTGTTCATATAAAAATCTGCCTTTTTGAAATGATGTCTGTTGAAAGAGGATGGACAATCAGAAAAGCTGTTTTCTACTCCTTGACATAAACATTCCATAATATCTCCTGTTTGAATTTTAAACTCAGGCGCTTTTATTTGTAAAATCTATGGCTCAAAGTGTAAATCCATAACAATTTTGAAATACAAGAGAAATGGTGTATTATAATTTTAAAAACTCTAGTCACTAATAGCAAGCTGCGCAACGTACAGGATCTAAAGAGGTTCTGTAAGAATGAAGGATCAAATATTTCTCAGAAGTTATTTGAAAGCCGATCTCGTTACCAGTTTAAGAGTTAGTTGACAGCCATCTTTAAGATTTAGCTGGCAACCAACCTCAAGGGAAGTGCGTGACTCACCTGACAGCCGGTCTCGAGGGCAATATCAGCGTAGTATCCAGGGATCTGTCCACTGCAGGTGAATCCTGTGTCGGGTACGGAAGCCAGGATGGGATAGTCCACGCCGGGTTCACCTCTTACAGTAGTAGCCAGGGCGGTGATGGGATCCTCCAGTCCATTATAAAACCCGTTCCCGTTAATCACTCCATTGGTGTATCCACCATTTGCATAACCATTACCATTAATTATGCCATTGCCATTTCCATTAATTCCACCATTGACATACCCGTTGCCATTTCCACTGGAATATCCACCATTTCCGTTTATGATTCCATTACCATTTGTATATCCATTAGCGACTACCCCATTTTCATTTATACCATTAGAAAAACCTCCATTTCCGATCACATTTGCGTAAGCACCGTTACCGATTCCATTAGTGTAGGCACCATTACCATTTCCGTATCTACCATTGCCATTCCCATTACCGTTGCTGTATGCACCATTACCACTGCCTCCGTTGCCGTTAAATCCATTAGTAGGTGCTAAGTAATTCAGCTGCACCGCCAGTGATGCTCCAAGAAGAGCTGTGAGAGGAAAAAATGTTTATTAAGGAGAAGTAGCGGCCATTAGGACGCTTCACTTCAGCATGAAATCACGACAGTGTTAACAAAGCAGCACTGCCATAACAGTTACGTGACTGTATTATTAAAATATGTTATAATCATCAGATAGCGAATTCTGTTGCTTTTATATCCAAGAGACAACTGTATAACGTTATATACTCACTGGTAAATATTATATGTGGTGTAATCTTCATCTTGAATTATTCCTGAGATAGCAGGCTAGGATTTTAGTTGGGTTTTATCGCCCTAAAGCTGAGCTAGTGTTGAGGAAGAAGAGGCAGTGAGAGTTGTGGTTGTGAACTGACTTGTTGCTTCTTTATATACCTGGTCGTTGGGCAGACAATCCCGGTCAGTCAAGGTCGGGTGATAGTGAGATTAACTCGTTGGGTCACCATCGTGAACAGTAACAGTACAACACTGCGAACTGGGTCAAAGTGGGGAAGGTAAAACATTTCATTTTTTTTTTCAAATAAAATATTTTGTACATCCTTTCTTAATTTAAATAAATGTTCCTTGTTTATTCCTAATGATTCACACAATGTTTCATTTTGATAAAACTGGGTTCTTTACCTCTTCAGTCTGGCTTCCATGATGAAAACTGGAGACTACAAACTGTCGACTCTTACTGGCTAAGGTACAAGTCTCTAGTGTCATCTACAGATGAAACAAGAGTCTTGGAAGGTGGAAAACTGCTTGCGTAACTCTTTAGTACGCTGTTTTTGTAGCAGTTGATAAACTTTCGATTAGTTTGGCATATACACATGAAAGACTGTTTATTGCTGGTGAAGTTTTGTATTTTCTCGCTATTCAGGATTTTCGGTAGACGCCTTCAGATATTTAAGAGCAAGAGAAAATTTTGAAATCGCATATAAATTTGGCAAATACAATAAACTCTTGATTCGAGCTGTCTGTGGAAATTTTTCCAGGAGGAGGATCTGCAAAGCAGCATTTTCAGAGTCGTGCGTTTTATCATGGCCACTGATGGTGTAGTACGTGTTGGCACTAATCGTGTTAAGAAAGCATTAAATACAGGTGACTAGGGAGTGTATGCTTTGGGTCCATAACGAAATAGCATTTCAACAGATACCATGGATAAAGGACAATATCTTGAAGTTTGACTGGTGTGGGCGGATACAGATTTCTCATCCATAATAGGGTGGATGTTAATTTTACCTGCTCCCCCATGTATTATTCTTGGTGCAGAATTAACCTGTAAGAATTAAATGATGATAGTCTATGACTCTGGACCATGAGATGAGCTCCTTATTTAGAACTCAGGGACTGTTGTCACTGAATATCTTAAACAACACCCATGAGATAAATTGAAAGATCATGCTCTCTCTCTGTATATATCATTTTGTTGCTCCAGATCTGAGAATGGTTATCAGGTCTGCCCCTTCATCTTACCTTATCCTGCTGCATTTACAGGATCCTCTCTACCACCTGTGAATTGGACATTGCATTATGGGAATTTCAAATGCTCTAGGTTGATAGTCTTTAAGTTTTCATGTTTAGTATTAGGTCAAGTGGACGCTCTTGCCTAAGTCACAGTTGAGCGGGACTCCCGCAGCCCTCCGTGACTCAGTTACGGGTTTCCCTACAAAACCAAACTATATCTGTAGAGTAGAAAATTGAGGTGATTCATGATGCCCCGGTCTTTGCCGTGCCCCGTACTGCAGAATAAGATGAGAATGGTTGAAAATTTTCATGGATTCTCTAACCAGAGGGAAACATCTATAAATCACCAGCACTGGCGCAGATAATCAGCCATTTAAATATGATTGCGACTTTTTCATGGAGCTTCTTGCATATATATATATATATATATATATATATATATATATATATATATATATATATATATATATATATATATATATATATATATATATATATATATATATATATATATATATATATATATATATATATATATATATATATATATATATATATATATATATATATATATATATATATATATAATGTCGTGCCGAATATGTAAAACTGGTCAATTAGCAAGAACTCATTTAAAATCATGTCCTTTCTGAAATTTTCACTTATTCATTTAAAGATATATTTTTTCTCATTAATGTTAATGTAAAAACTTTCAATTTTGCTCCAAAAGAATCTTAGAAAACTTACCTAACCTTATTATAAAAATAACAATTTATTTTAACCTAACCCAACTAAATATATTTTAAATTTGTCTACAATAATTTAATACTAAACAAACACAGTGAAATATATTTTTTTTGTTAGGTTCAGAATGATTTTGGTGAAATTATTGCATACACAAATTTTTGCTTCTCCTATATGGCAAGATGAGCGTTGCTATTTAAGCCAAGATCGTAAGTTCTGCCTGTTCGGCACGACATATATATATATATATATATATATATATATATATATATATATATATATATATATATATATATATATATATATATATATATATATACATACATATATATATATATATATATATATATATATATATATATATATATATATATATATATATATATATATACACTTTGCTCACACTCCAACAGGGAAACCGGCAGGCCGGACTTGAGTCCTGGAGATGGGAAGTACAGTGCCTGCACTCTGAAGGAGGGGTGTTAATGTTGCAGTTTAAAAACTGTAGTGTAAAGCACCCTTCTGGCAAGACAGTGATGGAGTGAATGATGGTGAAAGTTTTTCTTTTTCGGGCCACCCTGCCTTGGTGGGAATCGGCCAGTGTGATAAAAAAAAAATAAAAAAAAATATATATAAAAATGTATAATATATATACATACATATATATATATATATATATATATATATATATATATATATATATATATATATATATATATATATATATATATATATATATATATATATATATATATATATATATATATATATATATTATTTTATTAACACATCGGCCGATTCCCACTTAGGCAGGGTGGCCTGAGAAAGAAAAAACTTTCACCATTCACTCCATCACTGTCTTGCCAGAGGGATGCTTTACACTACAGTTATAAAACTGCAACATTAACACCCCTCCTTCAGAGTGCAGACACTGTACTTCCCATCTCCAGGTCTCAAGTCCGGCCTGCCGGTTTCCCTGAATCCCTTCATAAATGTTACTGTGCTCACATTCCAATAGCACGTCAAGTATTAAAAACCATTTATCTCCATTCACTCCTATCAAATATGCTCAAGCATGCTTGCTGGAAGTCCAAGCCCCTCACACACACAAAAACTTTTTTACCCCCTCCCTCCAACCTTTTCTAGGCCGACCCCTACCCCGCCTTCCCTCCACTACAAATTTAAACATTCTCGAAGCCATTGTTTCGTTTCATTTTCTCTACATATCCGAACCACCTCAACAACCCCTCCTCAGCCCTCTCGAAAATAGTTTTGGTAATCCTGCATCTCCTTCTAATTCCCAAACTACGAATTCTCTGCATTAGATTCACACAACACATTGCCCTCAGATATGATATCTCCACTGCCTCCAGCCTTCTCCTTGTTGTAACATTCATCACCCATGCTTCACACCCATATAGGAGTGTTGGTATAACTATACTCTCATACATTCCCCTCCTTGCTTCCACGGACAAAGTTCTTTGTCTCCACAGACTCCTAAGTGCACCACTCACCCTTTTCCCCTCATCAATTCTATGATTCACCTCATCCTTCATAGACTCATCTGCTGACACGCCCACTCCCAAATATCTGAATACATTCACCTCCTCCATACTCTCTCCCTCCAATCTGATATCCAATCTTTCGCCACCTAATCTTTTTGTAATCCTCATCACCCTGCTCTTTCCTATATTTACTTTTAATTTTCTTCTTTCACATACCCTACCAAATTCATCCACCAACCTCTGCAACTTCTCTTCAGCATCTCCCAAAAGCACAGTGTCATCAGCGTCATAAGTGTTATCTTTTAACTCCACGCCTCTTGCCAAGACCCTCGCATTCACTTTACTTACAACTCCATCTATAAATATATTGAACAACCACGGTGACATCACAAATCCTTGTCTAAGGCCTACTTTTACTGGGAAATAATCTCCCTCTCCGCTACATACTCTAACTTGAGCCTCACTATCCTCTTAAAAAATCTTTACTGCTTTCAGTAACCTACCTCCTATACCATACACTTGCAACATTTGCCACACTGCCCCCCATCCACCCTGTCATACGTCTTTTCCAAATAAATAAATCCCACAAAAACCTCTTTAGCCTTATCTAAATATTGTTCACCTATATGTTCACTGTAAACACTTGGTCTACACCCCCCCCCTACCTTTCCTAAAGCCTCCTTGTTCATCTGCTATCATACTTTCCGTATTACTCTTAATACTTTCAGTAATAACTCAGCCATACACTTTACCAGGTATACTCAACAGACTTATTCTCCTATAATTTTTGCACTCTCTTTTGTCTCCTTTGCCTTTATACAAAGGAACTGTTCACGCTCTCTGCCAGTCCTTAGGTACCTTGCCCTCATCTATATATTTATTCTAATACATCTTGCAGTCGTCCTCCCTCTTGCCTTAATTGTCATGAGGCTCACCCTTCGTACTCTCGCCGTTGCCAGGTCTACTTAAATGAGCGAGAAATTCGTTGCCTCAAAGAGGCAGAAGGTCTCCTTTATGCTATGGCAGTTTCTCATCTCCGCCTCCAAGGGAGACTGCCCCGTGTTTCTTATTCTCGTGTTTCAAAACGTCCCCCCACTTCTGGGGTCACATCTTCTGCAGCCTCCTCTGCGGTTGCCAGTCCCATAGTCACTCCTGTATCTAATTCTTTTGCTGTCCTGGGCTCAGACGTCCCTACTTCAACACCTCAGTCTGTCCTCACTTCTTCGTGTTCTCCCTCACAAACCCCGGTATCGACAAGACCTCGTACGACACCTCCTCCCAATCGTCCCTCTACTTCTCAGAGGTCCAACAAATCTCCTTTAACCCTTCCTTCCCTTCATCCACCTCCACATTTTACCTTCCCGGTCTCTGTACCTAGGTCTTCCCCTTTCACTGGCTCCGTTACAAGTGTGGAGGTTCATCCTCCTCCTCGTACTGTGCCTTCCTCCCCTCTCCCCTCCCAAGTTTCTTCCTTTTCTGCCACCTCCCGGGTTTCTGCGTCTTCTGTCCCCTCCCACACTTCTCCAGTTCCCTCCAATTTTCGCCCCTTCCCTACCTTGGTACAGTCCATTACAGCTCCGATCTTTACTCAAACTCCTCCTCCTTCCATCTCCAATATTGTCTCCAATACGACGTCTCTGATCTCTGAAACACTTGAAGCAATCTCTGAATATATTGCAGAGACCAAACCATCAATGGACACTGATCCACCCTCTGCTCCTTCTCTTTCCTCTTCTCCATCTGCGCAACTTCTTTCTTCACAACGCACCGTTCCTTCGCTACTTGAACGTTTTCCTTTGCCACCGCATATGGACTTTTCTAACCCTTCTAGTCCGTAGGTATCCTTACCTGCCGATTTCAGGTATCTTTATCGTTGCCAATCATGACCTATTTACAGTGGAATATTCGCGTCCTCAGGGGTAATCGGGGTGAGCTTCAGATGTTGCTCTCCCAGTTTTCCCCTGTTGGTGTTTGCTTACAGGAACCAAAATTACACTCTGCCGTTATCTATCCCATCTCAGGCTATAATTTATTGTATTCTTCAGATCTTTTTCCTGATGGGACCTTTAATGAAAGTGCCCTTCTTCTACGCACTGATATTCCGTACCATCAGCTATTACACAGCAGCCCGTATCCACTTGCATAGGTGGTATACACTCTGTTCTTTGTATCTCTCTCCTTCTCGGGCATTATCTATCCCGGATATTGCCTTTCTTGTTTCGTCATTACCGCCACCACTTCTGTTACTTGGCGATTTTAATGCCCATCATTTCCTCTGGGAGGAGGGTCTCACTGTGATTCCCGTGGCATTCAGTTAGAGGCTTTTCTTGCTACCCACCCCCTCCATGTTTTAAATACAGGTACTCACACCCATTTTGATCCTCGGACTCATACTCTCTCTTGCATCGATCTCTCAGTCTGCTCTTCCTCCGCCGCATTAGACTTCACCTGGTCTGTTCTCCCGGATTTACATGACAGCGATCATTTCCCAATCATTCTTACTTCCCCTTCATATTCACCACCTCTTCGGAACCCACGCTGGCAATTTGATCAGGCAAATTGGAACCTTCACTCACAACTAACTGTTTTTAGTGAGGTTCCTTCTTCGTCCTCCATTGATGAGCTTTTACACCTCTTCTCGTCCACCGTTTTATCCACAGCTTCTCATTTTATACCCCAAACTTCGGGCATGCATTCTCAGAAATGCGTGCCTTGGTGGTGTCCTGCTTGTGCTCGTGCAGTACGTTTGAAATGCGCTGAGTGGGGCAGGTACCGGTACAATAGAACCACGGAGAGACTTCTTGATTTTAAGCAGAAGCATGCGATCGCTCGCTGTGTCATCCGTGACGGTAAACGCACTTGCTGGCGAGATTATGTCTCCACCATCACCTCTGCTTCCTCTATGAGTGCAGTCTGGAAAAAAGTACGAAAATTGAGTGGTAAATATTCTCCTGACCCGGCTCCTGTTCTGTGGATTGCCGGTGTTGATATAGCAAACCCACTAGATCAGTGGTTCCCAAACTTTTTCAGCTTGTTACCCAATTTAACATGCCACATAAAGCATGTTACCCCTTTCACAAAATGTTGTTATTATTGATATATATGGCTAAACGTGAACGTATACAGCCTCGCATACTCTGCTAATCCTAGCAAAACCATTGAAAACGTAAGAACCACACATACATTATATATAAAATTAATAATAGCTACAAATTCACAGTAACAGTGGGTAAATACTAACTATATACTGCACAGGGCAGTACACATACATACCAGCTTATGTCTACCTCGGCTGATGCTCACAGATAAACTGACAGTATGAAATAGAGGCAGCCTCAGGAAGTGAGTGACGCATACTGGACAGGTCGATCTGGGCTACTGAGTGACTTTTGTCCTGAAGCATACTTGTCAAAATACTTTTGGGTTTCCACACACTTAGCTATATATATTTCTTCTTTTCTAACACTGTATATTAGTTTTTGATGTTTATTGTTATTTGGTTTAACTTTATTACTTACTTATAATAGGTTTACTTTACAACTTTATATACTAAGACAAAGTTAACAATAATCCTCATACCGGGTACCGCATTGTTTTTTTGATTTTCAGAATTCATAACTTTTTTTCTGTCACCCCTCCATTACCCCCCAAAAATGGTTAAATTACCCCCAGGGGGTAATTTACCCCCAGTTTGGGAACCACTGCATTAGATGTTGCCAATGAAATTGGCAATCATCTGGTCCGTATTTCTCAGAGGGTCCATCTATGCCCCTCGTTTCTTTCCTCAAAGTCTGCCAGAGAGTTAGCACCCTTGGACTTTTCTTCTCTCAGAGAAGAACAGTATAATGTGCCTTTTACACTTCAGGAACTGGAGGCAACACTCTCAGCTTGCCGATCATCGGCAGCTGGGCCCGACGACATTCATATTCGTATGCTACAACATTTACATCAGTCAGCCCTTGCAGTCCTATTACGCCTTTTCAATCTTATTTGGTCACAAGGAGTTCTTCCTCAGCTGTGAAAATCTGCCATTGTTCTCCCTTTCCGCAAACCGGGTACTACGGGACATGAAGCCTCCCACTATCGTCCAATTGCTCTTACCAGTGCAGTTTGCAAAGTGATGGAACGCCTGGTAAATAGACGTTTAGTGTGGTATTTAGAGACATACAACAGTCTCTCCACTCGTCAATATGGCTTTCGTAAGGGCCGTTCTACCATAGACCCCTTACTACTTGGATACGTATGTTTGTAATGCCTTTGCGAATAACCACTCAGTTATTGCCATATTTTTTGACCTTGAGAAGGCATATGACACAACTTGGAGGTATAATATTTTGGCCCAAGCCCACTCCTTAGGCCTTCGAGGCAATCTACCATCATTCCTTAAGAACTTTTTAACTGACGGACATTTCTGTGTTCGGGTTAATAATGTGCTCTCCCCGGACTTTATCCAAGCTGAAGGTGTCCCCCAGGGATGTGTTCTGATCACAACACTTTTCTCCTTGCTATAAATGATTTGGCCTCTAGTCTTCCATCCAATATTTGGTCATCACTCTATGTTGATGACTTCGCTATTGCATGTGCAAGCGCTGACTGTCACCTCATTGCAGTTTCTCTCCAACATGCGGTCGACCGTGTTTCCAACTGGACCACCACACATGGGTTTAAATTTTCCAGTACCAAAACTCACCAAATTACTTTCACTAGACGCTCTGTCATCTCCGATCATCCTTTATACCTCTATGGCACCCGTATCCCTGAACGTGATACAGTCAGGTTTCTAGGCCTCCTCTTTGACCGTAGGTTATTCTGGAAACCTCACATTACCTCTCTGAAGGCAACTTGTCACAGCCGGCTGAACCTTCTTAAAACCCTTGCTCATCTTTCATGGGGAGCTGATCGTCGAACTCTCCTTCGCCTACATTCCACCCTCATTTTATTGAAACTTGATTATGGTGACCAGATCTATTCAGCTGCCTCTCCTGCTACTCTATCTAGGCTCAACCCTATTCATCACCAAGGATTACGTTTATGCCTTGGTGCTTTTCGCTCTTCCCCTGTTGAGAGCCTCTGTGCAGAAGCGAACGTTCCATCCTTATCCGATCGCCGTGATGCCCATTGCCTTCACTACTATGTACGCTCTCATGATCTCTGCAATCCTTCCATTTATAGAATGGTCACCGATATTAGTAGACATTCTTTATTTGTTCGCCGCCCCTGTTTGCTCCGTCCCTTCTCTCTTTGCCTACATTCGCTCTTGTCTTCTCTTCAATTTCCACCTTTCTATGTTCATGTAGCATCTCACTTTTCCCTACCCCCCTGGGTAGTTCCAGCTGTTCGAGTCTGTTCTTTCTCACTCCCTTGCTCGAAAGCCCAACAGTCTACGGTAGCTTCCCGCTCTCTTTTTCTTGACCACTTCCACTCTCATTCTCATGCCATTGCAGTGTACACAGATGGCTCTAAGTCTTCTGACGGCGTAGGATTCGCAGCAGTGTTTCCGGACAGCGTCGTACGAGGGCATTTACTATCTTCGGCTAGTATCTTTACCGCTGAATTGTATGCCATTCTTGCAGCACTTCTCCATATTGCATCTATGCCTGTGTCATCATTTGTGGTTGTCTCAGACTCCCTTAGTGCTTTACAGGCTATACAGAAATTTGATACACCTCACGCCTTAGTCCTCCGTATCCAGCTTTGGCTACGCCGCATCTCTACCAAGCATAAAGATATTGTTTTTTGTTGGTCCCTGGTCATGTTGACGTACAAGGCAATGAACAGGCAGACACTGCTGCGTGGTCAGCAGTACATGACCTACCAGTTTCATATAGAGGTGTTCCATTTACGTACTATTTTGCTGCAATAGCTACCCACCTTCACACCCGTTGGCAACAACGTTGGTGTACTCTACTCGGTAACAAACTTCTATCTATTAAACCGAGTATAGGTTACTGGCCGTCTTGTCACCAGTGCCGAGGTTGGGAGAATACTCTCTCCCGTCTCTGCATTGGCCATACTCGTCTTACTCATGGATATCTCATGGAGATATCCATGAGATATCGGTCAGCCACATTCTATTAGACTGCCCACTTTATCAACGAGCACGCAGAATTTACCTCCAACGTCGTCTTCGCTCCACTGCTCTCTCTTTACCTTCCCTTCTCGCTGATGGACCCACCTTTCATCCGGACTCTCTTATTGACTTTTTGACAACAACTGACTTACTTCACAAACTCTGATACCTTCAGCCCTTTCTACCTCGATCTCTTGCTACCCTCTACCCTGCACTATACCCTGCCTCGCTGTTTTCTGTAACCTACTGATCGCCCCTCCCCCCTTCTGCCGCCCAATACCCTCGCTTCCTTTCCTACCCTGCAACGCTGTAAAGCATTTGTGGCTTAGCGCTTCTTTTTGATTATAATAATAATCTCCTACCACCCCCTATATTTTATATTCTATATGAACATTTGTTAATAAACAGAATACATTTACAGATAAACACAAACATGAATACAATGGTACAATGTATTAAGATCATGAATTTTCTCCAGCTCCTCCGAAGCCAGACGCGAGCCAAGTATACAGCAAGCATTTTCCCTCTGGATGGCCACGCTGAGGCGTTGGAAGTTGAAAGTAGCTGCCCTTGTTTCTCTAGTGGTGTCGATGAGTCTGGAACCCAATTCTTTAAGGAAACGTGTGGTATTTTTTCCCCATGATCCCAAGGTCTCTGATCCCACTGGGACAAACTGATACTGTTGGTTTATGTCCCTGTACTTGCTCATCTTGTACTCCTCCCTGTGGTCAGCAGTTTCTCCCTGTCGCCCCACACTGTGATGGGGGTACGTGTCAGCCAGTGTGGACACACAGATATAGTGCCACGCTAAGAGCTTGCCATTCTTCCAAGGATAGATGGTGATCCCGTCGGGGTGGCTTGCTGGGTTGTGGGTATTGTTGACTGCTAGTGATCGGGGCTCCCTCTCGGCTGGGCATCCAGCTGTAGCAAGGGTTCTCTCAATGATGTCATTGACCTCATTGTGTCTTGCATGCCAGTCCTTGGTTTTGGAACAGTTAAGACCATGTAGACCGTATTGGTCTGCTTGTGCTTTACCGCAAATACACGTATATTCTGTGTGAATTGGGGCAGCAAGGCGCAGAGGCACTGCAATACGGAGGGTCTTAGGGTCGAGTCGCGTTCCCATTGCTGATATGAGAACTGTTTGGAGGAAGTCTCCGGAGTAATGTGCACTCACAGCCTGGAGACGGGCAGTCTCCCTATCTGATGTTGCAGCCCTGAGCATGTTGGCAAGCACCTTATCAGCGATCGGGCCATCCCAGCTTGACTGTTTGTGAGCCAGTGCTGCACTAGGGTTTGGTGCTGGAGCAGCAAGAGTCTCCCATTCAGCGATGGCACTGGCGTAGCTAGGGTCCTGTATTCCCGCTGAGTCACTGAGGTTATCAGGAAGAATTTGTCTTATCAACTCGTTTGATGCTATGGAAGAGGATAGGAAAGCTGGTAGAGCAATCTGGGAGGATCTGCGTACTCCTAGCCCCCCAAGCCTGACCGGAAGTGAGGCTTACAACCACTGTTCATCTTCAAGGGAAAGATTCAATACACTCTCTAGGATGGTCTTAAGGAGAGAGTCATATTCCCTGAGTTTTGGACTGCTGAAGGCTGGGGAGCATCTCAGAAAGTAGGTAAGTTTTGGGATTGACAGGCACCTGGTGAGTAGGTAGAAGGCATCGTGTGTGTTAGTGTCTTTCATCC
Source organism: Cherax quadricarinatus (assembly GCF_038502225.1). Classification (NCBI taxonomy): domain Eukaryota; kingdom Metazoa; phylum Arthropoda; class Malacostraca; order Decapoda; family Parastacidae; genus Cherax; species Cherax quadricarinatus. The sequence continues at coordinate 20,215,154 of NC_091305.1, read as the reverse complement.
TGCTTTCCATCGTCCGGAGGTCTGAAACTTTTTTTTCTAGGATCAGATCGATGGCATTGAACTCAAGAGGAGCACCAAGGAGAGTGCTATTGGCTGAATCAACGGCTCGTGCTCCTGGTAAAACGGCGCTTATATATATATATATATATATATATATATATATATATATATATATATATATATATATATATATATATATATTATATATATATAAAATATATATATATATATATATTTATTTTTTTTTTTTATTATCACACTGGCCGATTCCCACCAAGGCAGGGTGGCCCGAAAAAGAAAAACTTTCACCATCATTCACTCCATCACTGTCTTGCCAGAAGGGTGCTTTACACTACAGTTTTTAAACTGCAACATTAACACCCCTCCTTCAGAGTGCAGGCACTGTACTTCCCATCTCCAGGACTCAAGTCCGGCCTGCCGGTTTCCCTGAATCCCTTCATAAATGTTACTTTGCTCACACTCCAACAGCACGTCAAGTATTAAAAACCATTTGTCTCCATTCACTCCTATCAAACATGCTCACGCATGCCTGCTGGAAGCCCAAGCCCCTCGCACACAAAACCTCCTTTACCCCCTCCCTCCAACCCTTCCTAGGCCGACCCCTACCCCGCCTTCCTTCCACTACAGACTGATACACTCTTGAAGTCATTCTGTTTCGCTCCATTCTCTCTACATGTCCGAACCACCTCAACAACCCTTCCTCAGCCCTCTGGACAACAGTTTTGGTAATCCCGCACCTCCTCCTAACTTCCAAACTACGAATTCTCTGCATTATATTCACACCACACATTGCCCTCAGACATGACATCTCCACTGCCTCCAGCCTTCTCCTCGCTGCAACATTCATCACCCACGCTTCACACCCATATAAGAGCGTTGGTAAAACTATACTCTCATACATTCCCCTCTTTGCCTCCAAGGACAAAGTTCTTTGTCTCCACAGACTCCTAAGTGCACCACTCACTCTTTTTCCCTCATCAATTCTATGATTCACCTCATCTTTCATAGACCCATCCGCTGACACGTCCACTCCCAAATATCTGAATACGTTCACCTCCTCCATACTCTCTCCCTCCAATCTGATATTCAATCTTTCATCACCTAATCTTTTTGTTATCCTCATAACCTTACTCTTTCCTGTATTCACCTTTAATTTTCTTCTTTTGCACACCCTACCAAATTCATCCACCAATCTCTGCAGCTTCTCTTCAGAATCTCCCAAGAGCACAGTGTCATCAGCAAAGAGCAGCTGTGACAACTCCCACTTTGTGTGTGATTCTTTATCTTTTAACTCCACGCCTCTTGCCAAGACCCTCGCATTTACTTCTCTTACAACCCCATCTATAAATATATTAAACAACCACGGTGACATCACACATCCTTGTCTAAGGCCTACTTTTACTGGGAAAAAATTTCCCTCTTTCCTACATACTCTAACTTGAGCCTCACTATCCTCGTAAAAACTCTTCACTGCTTTCAGTAACCTACCTCCTACACCATACACTTGCAACATCTGCCACATTGCCCCCCTATCCACCCTGTCATACGCCTCTTCCAAATCCATAAATGCCACAAAGACCTCTTTAGCCTTATCTAAATACTGTTCACTTATATGTTTCACTGTAAACACCTGGTCCACACACCCCCTACCTTTCCTAAAGCCTCCTTGTTCATCTGCTATCCTATTCTCCGTCTTACTCTTAATTCTTTCAATTATAACTCTACCATACACTTTACCAGGTACACTCAACAGACTTATCCCCCTATAATTTTTGCACTCTCTTTTATCCCCTTTGCCTTTATACAAAGGAACTATGCATGCTCTCTGCCAATCCCTAGGTACCTTACCCTCTTCCATACATTTATTAAATAATTGCATCAACCACTCCAAAACTATATCCCCACCTGCTTTTAACATTTCTATCTTTATCCCATCAATCCCGGCTGCCTTACCCCCTTTCATTTTACCTACTGCCTCACGAACTTCCCCCACACTCACAACTGGCTCTTCCTCACTCCTACAAGATGTTATTCCTCCTTGCCCTATACACGAAATCACAGCTTCCCTATCTTCATCAACATTTAACAATTCCTCAAAATATTCCCTCCATCTTCCCAATACCTCTAACTCTCCATTTAATAACTCTCCTCTCCTATTTTTAACTGACAAATCCATTTGTTCTCTAGGCTTTCTTAACTTGTTAATCTCACTCCAAAACTTTTTCTTATTTTCAACAAAATTTGTTGATAACATCTCACCCACTCTCTCATATATATAATATATATATATATATATATATATAATATATATATATTATATATATATAATATATATATATATATATATATATATATATATATATATATTATATATATATATATATAAAAGAGAAGAAGAAAAACTTTATAAAACTGGGTTGCTTAAATGTGCGTGGATGTAGTGCGGATGACAAGAAACAGATCATTGCTGATGTTTTGAATGAAAAGAAGTTGGATGTCCTGGCCCTAAGCGAAACAAAGCTGAAGGGGGTAGGAGAGTTTCAGTGGGGGGAAATAAATGGGATTAAATCTGGAGTATCTGAGAGAGTTAGAGCAAAGGAAGGGGTAGCAGTAATGTTAAATGATCAGTTATGGAAGGAGAAAAGAGAATATGAATGTGTAAATTCAAGAATTATGTGGATTAAAGTAAAGGTTGGATGCGAGAAGTGGGTCATAATAAGCGTGTATGCACCTGGAGAAGAGAGGAATGCAGAGGAGAGAGAGAGATTTTGGGAGATGTTAAGTGAATGTATAGGAGCCTTTGAACCAAGTGAGAGAGTAATTGTGGTAGGGGACTTGAATGCTAAAGTAGGAGAAACTTTTAGAGAGGGTGTGGTAGGTAAGTTTGGGGTGCCAGGTGTAAATGATAATGGGAGCCCTTTGATTGAACTTTGTATAGAAAGGGGTTTAGTTATAGGTAATACATATTTTAAGAAAAAGAGGATAAATAAGTATACACGATATGATGTAGGGCGAAATGACAGTAGTTTGTTGGATTATGTATTGGTAGATAAAAGACTGTTGAGTAGACTTCAGGATGTACATGTTTATAGAGGGGCCACAGATATATCAGATCACTTTCTAGTTGTAGCTACACTGAGAGTAAAAGGTAGATGGGATACAAGGAGAATAGAAGCATTAGGGAAGAGAGAGGTGAAGGTTTATAAACTAAAAGAGGAGGCAGTTAGGGTAAGATATAAACAGCTATTGGAGGATAGATGGGCTAATGAGAGCATAGGCAATGGGGTCGAAGAGGTATGGGGTAGGTTTAAAAATGTAGTGTTAGAGTGTTCAGCAGAAGTTTGTGGTTACAGGAAAGTGGGTGCAGGAGGGAAGAGGAGCGATTGGTGGAATGATGATGTAAAGAGAGTAGTAAGGGAGAAAAAGTTAGCATATGAGAAGTTTTTACAAAGTAGAAGTGATGCAAGGAGGGAAGAGTATATGGAGAAAAAGAGAGAAGTTAAGAGAGTGGTGAAGCAATGTAAAAAGAGAGCAAATGAGAGAGTGGGTGAGATGTTATCAACAAATTTTGTTGAAAATAAGAAAAAGTTTTGGAGTGAGATTAACAAGTTAAGAAAGCCTAGAGAACAAATGGATTTGTCAGTTAAAAATAGGAGAGGAGAGTTATTAAATGGAGAGTTAGAGGTATTGGGAAGATGGAAGGAATATTTTGAGGAATTGTTAAATGTTGATGAAGATAGGGAAGCTGTGATTTCGTGTATAGGGCAAGGAGGAATAACATCTTGTAGGAGTGAGGAAGAGTCAGTTGTGAGTGTGGGGGAAGTTCGTGAGGCAGTAGTTAAAATGAAAGGGGGTAAGGCAGCCGGGATTGATGGGATAAAGATAGAAATGTTAAAAGCAGGTGGGGATATAGTTTTGGAGTGGTTGGTGCAATTATTTAATAAATGTATGGAAGAGGGTAAGGTACCTAGGGATTGGCAGAGAGCATGCATAGTTCCTTTGTATAAAGGCAAAGGGGATAAAAGAGAGTGCAAAAATTATAGGGGGATAAGTCTGTTGAGTGTACCTGGTAAAGTGTATGGTAGAGTTATAATTGAAAGAATTAAGAGTAAGACGGAGAATAGGATAGCAGATGAACAAGGAGGCTTT
>NC_091305.1:20203484-20205984 GCF_038502225.1 Cherax quadricarinatus | reverse complement strand
AAGTTATTTTTCATTTCTTTGTATTATAAAGGTTCATTCAATTACTGCAACAGTAATTCATGTATGTTATGTTGAACATTGTTTTAAAAATTACGGAAAATGGGTCTTAAACAACATTTATGAAAATAAGTCTTTATTTTCTCAACTTTCAAGACGAGTATATTTTAAGAAAATATATGTAAGCATTTCAAGCAAACAATGAAATGTGGCGTTAACATTTGGGACTAAAATGACAAACCTGATCATTGAATATTGATTACTGTTGTAACCTTAACAAACAAGAAAATTAATGTTTTGTGTAGAATATTAAAATAAATATTTATATTAATCTCTATAATTTACAATATATAAAGAAAATATAATATATGAACAAACATATAATATTTTATATATTTGTTTAAATCTATGAGTTTACAACAGTTTTGGCAAGCAACAGTTTAGTGTAGATGTAGTCTGGTGTGGCCTGACCAGCCATCACCTTGTGTTTCTCTGTATGTCCGGTTCAGCAGTTTACCTTAGTACTTGTAGTGACCTCTTGAGGAAAATTAACTTGAATTCCACAAGATAATCACAAACAAAAAGTCTTCAAAAGCAGCTACCACTGTTTCATAACAGGTGAGTTAAGAGACTCTCTTGTCTAGAAGGTGGGTGCTGATATAGGTCGAGGCTAGCACCACTATGTTAAACCCATTACCATTGTTTAGAAGGTGGGTGTCTGGTATAGGCCAGAGTGTGAGGCAAGCACCATTATGTTAAAACCATTACCATTAACCTTGTCTAGAAGGTGGGTGTCTGGTACAAGCCGGAGGGTGTTATGCTAAATCCATTACCATTAACTCCGTTGGAAAAACCATTTCCGTTGACTCCATTACCATTGACGTAACCGTTTCCATTAATACCGTTTCCATTGATTCCGTTACCATTGGTGAAACCATTACCGTTAATTCCGTTACCATTGGTTAAACCGTTGCCGTTAGTGTAGCCGTTACCATTGCCCGTGGCTAATCCATTACCGTTGGTTAAGCCATTACCATTTGTGTAGCCATTGCCGTTGAGTCCGTTACCGTTAGTGTGTCCATTGCCATTGACACCATTCCCATTGCCAATGGTCAATCCATTACCGTTGGTGTAACCATTGCCGTTTCCGTTGCCATTTCCACTGATGAATCCATTTCCATTACCTCCGTTGCCATTTCCACTGATGAATCCATTTCCATTACCTCCGTTGCCATTACCATTACCGCCATTTCCATTGCTATAGCTGTATCCATTTCCAACAGTATAGCCATTGCCATTAAGAGAGGCTACACCATTTCCATTAACTCCATTGGTGTACCCATTTCCATTGACAGTTATACCTCCATTTCCATTAAGTGCACCATTTCCATTTACTCTGCTTGCGTAAATTCCATTACCGTTAATAATTCCGTTAACGATGCCGTTGGAGTACCCATTACCATTCACGACTCCGATCTGAGCGTTGAGACCATAAAACTGCTGAGCGGTGGAACAGTCGAAGTTGTACCACCAGTCACACACGAAGTACTGCTGGTTGAAGATGGTACCGTTGGGACACAGGAAAGAGTCGCTCCTGCCATCTGCCTGACAGATGTGGAACACCTGTGAAAGACAACAATATTAAAGAAGCAGTGTATTATTAGTGACGGATATAGAGGACCTGCTAACAGCAACTATCAGTAATGTTATTATTAGTATGTAACTCGGAGTTGGTTTCTGTTCTCTTACGTCGCACTTCCTCTAGGCGTTGCTATTTAACTTTATGTAGCACTCTTTTTCTGTTCATATATAAATATGTGTTTTGAAATGTCTGTTGGAAGAAGATGTCATATGGATTCCATAATGTATCATGTTTCAGCTTTAAAATCAAGCGCTTTAATTTGTAAACCATATGAATCAAAGTGTACATCCATAACAATTTCCTGAACTAATACAACATAAATGAAGTGGTGCATTATAATATTAATAACTCTAGTCAATAATAGCAAGCTGCACCATCTATTGGATCTAAAGAAATTCAGTGTGGTTGAAGGACCAAATATTCCTCAGACGTTGAATCTATTGAAAGGCTATAAAGCATATCTATTTAGAAGCTGAAGGCTTTAAGAAGTATAGATTGTCAGGATCTGAATATATAAAAACGCAGTTTGCTGAATAAACAATACAAGAAACAGTTCCCAGTTTAAGACCTAGACGACAACCATCCTCAGGGGAGGTGAGACTCACCTGACAGCCGGCCTCGAGGGCAATATCAGCGTAGTATCCAGGGATCTGTCCACTGCAGGTGAATCCTGTGTCGGGTACAGAAGCCAGGATGGGATAGTCCACGCCGGGTTCACCTCTTACAGCAGTAGCCAGGGCGGTGATGGGATCCTCCAATCCGTTGTAAAACCCGTTCCCGTTAATCACTCCATTGGTGGATCCACCATTTGCATAACCATTACCATTGGTTACACCATTGCCATTTCCATTAAATCCACCA
>NC_091305.1:20175984-20198484 GCF_038502225.1 Cherax quadricarinatus | reverse complement strand
GTCTGTGCATCCATTTCTTTAGGATACTCAGGAGTAGTGTGGAAAGCGACTCCACGTATCTTATTATAGTGTTGCTTATCCTTAGAGTGAGAGACAAGTGAAGTCGATGATTGGTCAGTTTTGTTGGTGTTGGAAGACGACGACGCTGCTCGTGTCTTGATAGATGTGGTGGCTGGCGTTGGAGGCGGTTTCTCATTGGTGGAGGAAGGTGGAGGCACGTGAGGCAGTGAAGGCTCTGATTGGTTCTTGGCAGTGGCGGTGGCTGGAGGAGGTGGTGGTCTCTCATTGGTGGATTGTGAAGTAGAGCAGGTGGCTTCTGCAGAAATCAAATCTTGCAAGTCATCTGGTGCCTCGAAACTGACGATTTTTGGGATAATCTTCAAAACATCGGCTGAAGCAGGACTAGCTGGGAAGTTGAATGATGGCAGATTGTTGAGGGCAAGAATATCATTCATAGTTGTATTAAAACAACCCGGGTTAGCTGCATTTTGCATGTGTGCATACATCAGGCAGTAGTAGAATTTTGTGGAAATATCGTGTGGTAGAGGAGAGGCGGTGAGTGGTGGAGGTTGCTGAGTGGCTTGTAGAATCTTGGTGGTGGTCGTCTGAAGCTTAGCTATAGCAGCATAAGTAGGAGAATTTCCTGTAGACTTCTTAGTTTCTTCTTTCAGTTTCTTAGAGAGGATATCCTTGCGTACTGGACATTTGGCTGCAAGAGTATGGTGATCACTCTTACAGTTGATGCAGGTGGGAGCAGCAGTGGAAGTGCAGGAGCGAAAGTCGTGATCTGCAGACCCACAGGTGGAGCATATCTTCTTAATCTTCACGTGGCAATCGGCAGTAGAGTGACTATACGAGTAGCATGTCCAACAAGGTGATTTACTTAGACCAATTTGTTGTAGAATTTCCCAAGATAGGTCTTGAATTTTCGCTAATTATGCATTTCATTTTTTATAGGCCTCTCTACTGGCCCGTCATGAGCCAACGGTGGACCATGGGCCCAGATTAAGAGCCCCTAATGCAATGGGACAAGGAAAAAGCAATGAGCGAAGAGTCGGAAGTGATGTTGTAAGGAAATTGACAATGTTTATCCTTTGTATAAATATAAATGGAAAGGGACTACTGAAACACTGAATGAATTTTAGGGAATATCCAAACACAACTGTATAGTAATCACTAGCAAAGGCACATGCGAATCCAGGGCCTAATGCTGAGGTCCTGATCAGCAGACTGAAAACAGCTGATGGTGCGAGTGTATTCATATTCGTGATTGTATAATATAAATCTTATATGAAATTGGAGTTATTACAACTGAGCAAGTAAAAGTGTTTACAATACATACCTGAGAATGGATGAACCAGATGGGTTCAAGAAGTATGAGGTAAACAACAAATGAATGAGGAAGATGAAATTGCTGGAAACTTATGAAAATGTGGAAAAAATAGAACTTTGAAACTGGACACGAAAAGTAGACTGTCAGTATAATTGTGGCAGTATAATTGTATGAGTGTAAATCATGGTCTTTGAATTTTCCGAGGGAAGGAGGCTAAAGACAGTGCAAATATCCTCTGCTTGAGATCAATATGTAATGTGAAAAAGATGGTGAAAAATATAGAAGAAAAAACCTTGATGGTGATTTGGAAAAAGAGGCATAATTCCAAGAATGAAACAAGGATTTATGGAGATGGAGTGGCAATGTAGAAGAATTAAGCAAGATAATGTGCCTATAAAGTCCATGTTCGATTTATTTTTTTTAAAACAAAATTGTAATATAATGAAAATTTTTAAATGTTAGTGCATATGATAGACAAACTAATTGATTTTCAATACAGCTTTTCGGTTGTCTGATTTATGCAGCCTCAACATGTTCACTTCTAATTGTATTAGTCAACGTAATGAACGAGTCCCGTGAGAGTTGTTGTCCGATGCCATCATTTATCAGCACGGAATGCTGTAATACAAGCTTATTGCATCTGGAAAACATAACCCTTCACAAATCTCACAAAACGAAATCTAAAACCTTGATATCGGAGGAGGATAGGGGGTTGAGGGCTATTTGATAGTGGCCAGTTACACTCATTGCATCAGCCAGGGTAATTGTTGTTGCTGTAATTACACTATGATATATGAAAAACTGCATTTTCGTGTAAGAATGCTCACACCTCACAGAAACGAATGAAATATTTCACATAGAGCTCTCAAGAACGAAGAGGAGCAAACTGAATACTAACTCCGTCATGATGCGAGAAATAATAGTATGGATAGAAACGGATATCGATTGATTTTTATACATTTAGTAATTTATTATTTTGCTCAAACCCAACATAAAATGTTATGGATGGAGCTAGACATCTCGTGTATTTAATTAGTGTAATGAATACAGTTTTTGTTTTCTGTCGATAATATGTCGAGGATCAGGTTGTAAGTAATGTTTGTGTTCATGTAATTATCCACTTGATAACTTCCTCAACTTTGCTTTATTTTACCAGAGTAAATTTCATGTTTGATAAGGGATTACTCTAATATGTGAACAGTGAGCTGTCTGATATGGCTTTCTCACTCAACTGTTCAACTGGGTGGTCATTAGTTCTCAAATGTGTAAACAGAGCATTACATATTTGTTCACTCTGGATTGAGTAAAGATGTTGGCTTAACTGAGCCTCGAGTTTTTTTTTACCTGTGTCTTAGGCAAAACTCTGGACATTATGTGATATAATACACAGCCTTGTGTAACTGGAAATTTTAAATTACGGATTTTTTTTTTTGGCTCATTTCGACAGACCATTCTTACAATAAAACATTTTAGGTATTTGGGTAGCAAGGTCAGGTTTTTATTGTAAGGTAATGGCAAAGTATTATTTAAGGATTATTCTGTATATTTAGTTGAGTAGTTTAAGTAGTGCTTTTTCATGAGATAATAATAATGTCTCAATGAAATCATTAGATTTAGAACATCTTAATTTCTCCACTGAATTAAAGGTTTTGTTGAATTCTTCACTGAGGAATTCTGAGATGCAAATTATTAAAGCACTTAAGAATATTGTCATAAATGCTCTCTTCTTTACTCCTTAAATGATTACAATATTAATATGTATACCATCTTACATCAGTGTCCTGCAAATGCTGAATTTTAAAATTCTGTATTTTCGATGCAGTAAATATTTGAGATTATTTAATATTATAAGGTAACAAAAACGAAAGAATCTTTGTTAATTTAAAGGAGGCACAAATCATGAACTTGGTTATTCATTATTCTTTGTAAATAATAACACGTAGCCACCTCACGGAACAGCTGTTAATATATTAATCTTATAAAATAAATCTTGGGGGAGATGTGATAGCACTGCACCACGACTGATCAGCAGAAAACTTAACTCTGATGTTGACACAGTTCACTGTGACTCACTCTTGACTTTCGTTACCTGACTACTCGCTGAAAATGGCTAAAGGCAAAAGGCAAATTCCTCACAGAGGTGTCAGAGGAGGACCGCCACCAATAACACAAAAATCAGCTAATAACAATATCATACATATTTTCTTTATCAATGTATTGTTCTATTCCTAGAAAAAATAGCATTAAATCCGTTTCAGTTATTCAGGTCTTCTGTTCATTATATATAAATATTTCCTGTATATAAGAAAAATTGTGCTATAATTAATGGTCACATTTTAATGACTCAGACCTAATAAAGATATTTTATCTTAATATTTCAAAATTAATGGTCAGAATATCTTTTCATAATTCGTTGTTAATGGAATCTCTAAATAGACTGCAAATATAGGATAATGCAAAAAATATAAGTGCATGTATTTTTAATATTTTTCTTGATATATAACTTACGTAAAAAATAAATCGATATATTTAATTAACATATATGAAAAGCATATGGCACAAGTATACTTAGTACTTTGCACAGGAGAAAAATCTCATAAAAACATAATATATTATTCACTCTGAGTTCCTACCATCATTATTAATAATAAATAGGGCGAGGTGCAGAAAGAAGAACAGGTTTGGGAAACACAAGAAAAGATGATAATGATCTGAAAAATAAAATTTAGTGGGCTGTTTTTGAGAAGTGATAAAACAAATGTCATGGATTTATAGAGAATAAAGATAATATAAATGTTAACTATAAATTGAAGGTAAATATTGAATTATGTGGATTTTTATACATACTGATTTCTGTGAAGTTACACAGTTTAAATGGTGTAATGTTAATATTTAATAATGGATATTTAATAGAGGCAAATTTATATTAAAAAGTAAGAGAGAGAGAGATAGAGACAGAGACAGAGAAACAGATAGAGACAGACAGAGACAGACAGAGAGAGCTTTCCTTACAAGATGAAGTACCACTGAGGTTCCATTCAGCAATCTGAGGAACCTCAAGTATCACACAACCTGGCTGTTTTAACAGTGGCGAGACAGACAGACAGACAGATAAAGTCAGATGTTGAAGAGAACAGCTGTTAAAGGGCAGATAAAACCCTGTTCAGTCTCTTCTACAGTTCATGGAGACACAAGTGTGGACACTTCGCAGCTTCACATGTTCCAGAGACAGAAACTTGAGAGTGAAGGTCACAGTATTTACGTTGGAGCTAGGTAGTTGTACCCATTACCATTTGTGTGTCCATTTCCATTAACACGATTACCATTTTCGTTACCATTACTTCCGTTCCCGTTAGCATAGCCATTTCCATTGCTATTACTTCCGTTCCCATTAGTGTGACCATATCCGTTACCATTACTTCCGTTTCCGTTGCCATTTCCTCCATTGCCGTTTGTGTAGCTATTTCCGTTAGCCTTAATGCCATTACCGTTAGTATAGCCATTTCCACTGGTCTGAACGCCATTGCCATTAATTCCGTTTCCGTACGTGTAGCCATTTCCGTTTATGCCATTTCCATTACCATTTGTAATACCATTCCCATTTGAATAACCATTTCCGTTGCTGTGCCCATTACCATTGGTTAGCCCATTGTCATTAGAGTGTCCATTACCATTGCCATTGGTTAGCCCATTGCCATTAGAGTATCCATTACCATTGCCATTGGTTAGCCCATTGCCATTAGAGTATCCATTACCATTGCCATTGGTTAGCCCATTGCCATTAGAGTATCCATTACCATTGGTTAGCCCATTGCCATTAAAGTATCCAATACCATTGGTAAGTCCATTGCCATTAGAGTATCCATTACCATTCCCATGGGTGAGACCATTGCCATTGGTGAGCCCATTGCCATTAGTGTATCCATTACCATTGCCATTAGTGTATCCATTACCATTACCATTGGTGAAGCCATTGCCATTGGTGAGTCCATTGCCATTGGTGAGTCCATTGCCATTGGTGAGTCCATTGCCATTAGTGTATCCATTACCATTGCCATTGGTGAGGCCATTGCCATTGGTGAGGCCATTGCCATTGGTGAGTCCATTGCCATTAGTGTATCCATTACCATTGCCATTGGTGAGGCCATTGCCATTGGTGAGTCCATTGCCATCAGTGTATCCATTACCATTTCCATTGGTGAGTCCATTGCCATTAGTGTATCCGTTACCATTACCATTGGTAAGCCCAATGCCATTTGAATAACCATTGCCATTGGTAACACCAATCAGAGCATTGAGACCATAGAACTGCTGGGCGGTAGAACAGTCGAAGTTGTACCACCAGTCACACACGAAGTACTGCTGGTTGAAGATGGTACCGTTGGGACACAGGAAAGAGTCGCTCCTGCCATCTGCCTGACAGATGTGGAACACCTGCGGAGGACAAGAGTATTAGAGAAGCAGCGTATTATTAGTGGCAGCTGTGAAACACCTGCTAGGAGCAACCAACGGCATTGCTATTTAAGAAAGTGGATTAAAAGTTGTATGAATATTTTAAGTATACGCAGTAGTTATCATACTAAAACAATAGAGATTTTCTTACTATGGCTGTAAATGTTTATGATTCACTCAGTCTTCATCGGTAGACCTTGACAAGATCGGTCCACGTAAATAATCACTAAATATCCAAATTATTAAAAAAAAAAAAAAAAGCTGGCCTCTAGGGTAGTATAAAACTCACTTGAGAGCTGGACTCGGGGGGCGGGGAGTGCAAGACTCACCTGACAGCCGGCCTCGAGGGCAATATCAGCGTAGTATCCAGGGATTTGTCCACCGCAGGTGAATCCTGTGTCGGGTACGGAAGCCAGGATGGGATAGTCCACGCCGGGTTCACCTCTTACAGCAGTAGCCAGGGCGGTGATGGGATCCTCCAGTCCGTTTCCGTTAAAGTAGGCACCATTGCCATTGCCGTTTATGTAGACACCATTCCCATTTGCGTAGTCCCCATTGCCATTCCCATTGCCGTTTGTGTGAACACCATTACCATTGCCGTTTTGATGAATGCCATTTCCATTACCATTCGTGTATCCCCCATTGCCGTTTCCGTTTGCGTAACCACCATTACCATTCGTGTAACCACCATTGCCATTTGTGGTGCCAAAATTGCCATTTCCATTTGTGTGAACACCATTGCCATTTCCGTTTGTGTAACCACCATTACCGTTTACGCTACTAATACCATTTCCATTGCCGTTCGTACTCACACCATTCCCATTGCCGTTTGTGTAGCCACCATTGCCATTTCCATTACCATTTCCGTTTATCCCATTGGTATGTCCTCCAATACCATTTACCGCACCATTTCCGTTTCCATTTCGGTTAACTCCTCCATTCCCATTACCTAAAACCCCATTCCCTTTGCCATTTCCATTACCATTTCCGTTCCCCCCGTTGCCGTTGAAGCCGTTGATTGGAGGCAGGTAGGCTTGCTGGGCCAAACACACACCTATGGCAGCTGTGGAGGGAAGAACACCCAAATGAGCTTTTATCCACACAATAACAAGACTCAGTATTCTGTAGATCAAAGCTCTGTATTACCAACCAGTTGATGAACAAGACACATGTGCAACACCTGTGTACCGTTATTGACAGGTGCTGCACATGGTTGGTTAATGGGGTTTAAAGCCTGTCGACTGCACGACTAGGCTGTATATCACTGTTGACCACCAGTTAAGAATACTTTAATCTCTAAAACAGGGATTAAAAACTCTCAACATATATATAATATGAGACTACATGCTTCACGATATATGTCTCATTGTCTAATATGTGTTTTATTCATCCAGAGGCAGTTTACAAAGTAATGAAAGTAATCAACATGTATAATTATAAAAAAATATAACTAAGTTATCGGTATTGTCCTGGAAAACAATAAAATGTTTTATTCCAGACACTGACAGTTTTATTGTGTCTTCCAGACTCCAGAGCAAAGGTTGAGTTCATTTTTATTATGATCAGTGCAAATGTCTTCGAAGATGCCGCTGTTGGTTACCTGTGTAATTGACACAATGATAAGTATACGGTAAGGGTAGCGAGTGGAAGATAATGGTATGTGGTAATGGTGAATAGTGGTACTGGTTGGTGATGGTGAGGTGGTGGTAATGACTGAAGATGAGGTAGTTGTGGAGGTGGTGCTAGTAGTCGTGGTTGCGGAGAAAGTGGAGTGTGGTGATGGTAGTGGTGCGTGGTTAGTGTAAAGTTTTGTGTGGTGGCGGTGGTGGTAGTGGTAGGTGGTTACAGTGAGGTGATGAGAGATGGTGGTAGTAGGTGGTGAGCATGACGTTGTTTGGGTGGTGGTCGTGGAGGTAGTGGTGATGGTAGAGGTGGTGGTAGTGGTGGTGGTAGTGGTGGTGGTTATGGTAGTGGTGCGTGGTTAGTGTAAAGTTTTGTGTGGTGGCGGTGGTGGTAGTGGTAGGTGGTTACAGTGAGGTGATGAGAGATGGTGCTAGTAGGTGGTGAGCATGACGTTGTTTGGGTGGTGGTCGTGGAGGTAGTGGTGATGGTAGAGGTGGTGGTAGTGGTGGTGGTAGTGGTGGTGGTTATGGTAGTGGTGGGGGTGGTTTTAGTGGGGTGGTGGAGGTGGTGGTGATGGTGGTGGTGGTGATGGTGGTGGTGATGGTGGTGGTGGTGGTGATGGTGGTGGTGATGGTGTTGGTGATGGTGGTGGTGATGGTGGTGATGGTGGTGGTGATGGTGGTGGTGGTGATGGTGGTGGTGGTGGAGGTGGTAGTGGTGGTGGTGATGGTAGAGGTGGTGATAGTGGTGGTAGTGGTGGTAGTGGTGGTGGTGGTGGTGATGGTGGTGGTGGGGGTGGTTGCAGTGGGGTGGTGGAGGTGGTGGTGGTGGTGGTGGAGGTGGTAGTGGTGGTGGTGATGGCGGTGGTTATGGTGGAGGTGGTGGTAGTGATGGTGATGGTGGTGGTGATGGTGGCGGTGGTGGTGGTGATGGTGGTGATGGTAGAGGTGGGGGTGGTTGTAGTGGGGTGGTGGAGGTGGTGGTGGAGGTGGCAGTGGTGGTTGTGATGGTGGAGGTGGTGGTAGTGGTGGTGGTAGTGGTGGTAATGGTGGTGGTGGAGGTGGTGATAGTGATGGTGATGGTGGTGGCCGTAGTGGTGGTGGTGGTGATGGTAGTGGTGGTGGTGGAGGTGGTGATGGTGGTGGTGATGGTGGTGGTAGTGGTGGTGGTGGTAGTAGTGGTGGTGGTGGTGGTGGTGGTGGTGATGGTGGTGGTGGTGGTGATGGTGGTGGTGGTGGTGGTGGTGGTGGTGGTGGTGGTGGTGGTGGTGGTGGTGGTGATGGTGGTGGTGGTGGTGGTGGTGGTGGTGGTGATGATGGTGGTGGTGGTGGTGGTGGTGGTGGTGGTGGTGATGGTGGTGGTGGTGGTGATGGTGGTGGTGGTGGTGGTGGTGGTGGTGGTGATGATGGTGGTGGTGGTGGTGGTGGTGGTGGTGGTGGTGGTGGTGGTGGTGATGATGATGGTGGTGGTGGTGGTGGTGGTGGTGGTGATGGTGGTGGTGATGGTGGTGGTGGTGGTGATGATGGTGGTGGTGGTGGTGGTGGTGGTGGTGGTGATGGTGGTGGTGGTGATGGTGGTGGAGGTGATGGTGGTGGTGGTGGAGGCTCGGTGGTTCACGTGTGGTGCACGACTCCAACATTCACTAGTCAGCCTCACTGGTGATTGTGTGGACAAGTGTTTCTCTCGTGTTAATGGTTAACTAAATAAAGTTTATTGCAGATTGTTAAAAGAAAACTATAATAAATTGAACTTTAGAAACTTTAGCTTGAGAGTTACACCACTGAGCAAATTTTCTTAAATGTTCTTAAATAATGTTCGAAAAGGTAAAGAAAGATAATTTCAGTGAGCCATTAAAACCAGATCATTACCGCAACAAGTGAATTAAAAACCTGATATCCACTGGAATTATTGCCAATGGAATTATATATATATATATATATATATATATATATATATATATATATATATATATATATATATATATATATATATATATATATAATACTCTTGGTGCCTGAGTAGGCAAGAACTGAGGAGTGTGTGGAGCGTGAGAGATGAGCTGGGATGTGGAATGAGCGTAGAATGTGTGCAAAGTGAGCCATGGTTTGATGTACTGGATGAGGTATGAGGGTGATCGTAGCACACTTACATAACCTACTATTGTTTTACTTTTACCAAACATAACTACCCATAACTTGTTTTCTGAGTTATTTAAAAATGTGAAATGTATATCCTCTAAATATCTATGCTGGCTTTTATTTATTTTATAGTTTTTTGTATTTAAATCATTCAATTAAATCACTGTTCATTTATCAAACGGACTTTGGAATCTTATTAATGTTTTGAGTTGCATACAAAGTTTGGTTGCTTGGACAGGGGTAAGCAGGTCCTAGCTCAGTGCTGTATCTTAAACCAAAATACATTCTCGGATCATTACATCCTTGTTATCGACAGCTCTTGCAAGGTCTCTTTTCTAGCTTCCTTATACAATCTAGGTTTTTTTCTCTTCCCTATACTGTCATTGCTTCGTCCTACCTTATACTAGCTATTTTTTCATCCTACCTTATACTGTCTACCTCTCGTTATTCCATCTAGACTAACTTAAATCGTGTGTTTCATTACTGCACACTTTCAAATTACACCAGTAAATTTCAGAGTGCTTTTTTATCCTTGGGTCATATTTTTTTTTTTTTCGTTTGAAGTTCCTCATATCATCACTGTTATAACCACTCAACAGCCTATGATTTCATATAGCTGATACATCGTGAACTGCTCTTATTTTTCATAAGAATATAGCTTCGCAGAGATGAAAAAAAATGTAATCAGACTATGCAGACTAGCTAACACGTGTAGGAGTCCTCCATTTGTAAATACTTACCTGCAACTATAAGCTGCCTCATTATCTTCGCCATTGTAAGTGGAAGGTTCTCAAAAATCCTCTTAAAGGTAGAACCAAACTTCAGATGATGTAGTACTGGATGAATAAAAGCCTTGTGGAGGAAGATCCCTGAAGGTAGGAGGAGAAAGAAGGAGCAACGGACGGTGGAAAGTGAGAGTTATGTGGCTACCAACGCTCACCGTCCCTTATATACTCCGTCGTCAGTTAGGCAACGGTCCAGGGGCTATTGCTGAAGATTGACGCCAGGCCGAGAAGAAAGGCCAGGTCATGGTCGCAGCCCAGACCTCCGTTCTAGATTCCCTGCCGGTTGGACGAGCGGCTTCCCGGGACCACTGCGGGAACCACCAGACCTGTCTCTCTCACTGCCCCCCAGGCAGCTCCAATCCTGTGGGTCATCCCCACCAGTCAAGTCTTGGGTCGTTATCCCTAACCAGTCTTGGTTAGCTGGAAGATGAAGGAAGTAGAGCATATCTCCTCAGAAACTTACAACAAAATCACATCGCCAAGTTATTCTGTTCAAGAAATTACTGTTTGAGGTTCTAAACCTTGAAAAACTGTAACACCTCCGGCGAGTTCTTGCACTTCTGCATGATAAGTACCCTGTTTATAGGGTGAAGGTAAGAAATTCTTGATCCAAGGAACTGTTGCTAACCTCTTCCTTGACAAAAACCTCCTATTCCCCAAGTGCTGAATAATTATCATACCAGTTCCCATAGCGAGTGTTTATTTAGTTCTATTGAAGTTTTGAATGTTGGACATGAAGCTATGTCGACACTCATGTATATGTTAGTAGGGTTCGTTGACGGAATGATGGTAGCAAACCTTTACGTCCGCCTTTAAAATTCTTATTGTCAAGAGATCGAATCATCGCCTTCTTTCTGTGCCTCCTGCCTGAATCTGAGAGGCCTGTGAGTGGCGGCCTCCGTGCAGTGGGGGTCACGTGACATGAGGCTTGGCCAGGGAGCCTACCTATAAATGTTGCTAGGAATTATATATAAGAAGCTCGGTGATGCTAACGTATGATGTCCTCGATATACAGATATAAACTATTGCGTAAGGTAGACGGCAGACGTTTCAGGCTCTGAGCTGATTCTATACACTACAAGGAAAACGTTGTACAACAAACAGGACATACTAGAACATAATGCATTACAAATCATGGTGGACCATGGGAACGAACGAGAATAAATTAGAACATGATTCATGTGATCTAGGGATTCTAAGGAAACTTATTAAGAATGAAGAAAGTGCTTAACAAAAAAGACAAACTCAAAGCACTCAAGTTATTTACTGTTAAATCTTAGAATTCGGAGAAAACATGAACACTTAAAAAAAAAATTTGATCAGCGAATAGACTGACATACTACACATAACAGAACATTGATTGGATTATATTAATCAGCTATATAAGTTATTTAACCCCAACTCTGCTGGAGTGAGACTTATATATGCAAGTTAGGCATCTCTAGGTAGGTCAAATTCTGTGGCAATGGCTAACACATGACGTTACCCGAGGGGGATTAACATTAGCATCAACAACTGAAACTTGAGGATTCTTTATCACTTGTCGTGTAAGTAGAGAACAATGAGTCAGGCTGTACATCAGTCAGGCTGTTAGAGGCAGAAGGTACTGGGTTAGGAGGATTGTCAGAGTCTGGCTCGCTCGTTTTGGTGCCAAGTAACTCAGTATCATCGCTCACTAACTTCACATGATCTAAATGCGATTCTTTGTATTAACCACTGTTAATTTCTCTCACTTTATACTAATTACCATTTATATGATCACCTACTCTGTAGGGACCAAAAAACTTTCGGTCGAGCTTTGGCACTGCGCATGTTTTATTGAAATTAGTTAACAACTCTCGAACCTACTTCAGTTTTGCCTCTTCAAAGGGGGCTCCTTGGTATGGTGAAGAGGCTCTTGGTCTGAGGAATTAGACCTGTCGGTCTCCTTCCTCAGACCGAACCTAATTACCCCCCAATCCTCCCTTCACTATCCCATCCTCCCCATCCTCCCCTTTTTCCTTTCCTCCTCCTCCTCCCCACCCCTCCCTTTTGCCCTTCCTTTTTTGGTCTTTGGGATTTTTCCCACAGGCGTGCTAGTTCCTGGGTAGGGGAAAGGGTACCAGGGTCCATCCCATTCCATTGAGGTTCTTGGCGGTGGCGTAGTTTGCCGTGGAATTTGGATCGCCTGGGGATGTCCCGATCCCTCTCCGGTATGGAGGGTGGCTTTGAGTGTCTTTCGAGCGACGGGTGTATCTCTGGAAGCCACCTTTCGGACTCCGGGGGTGGTGGCCGAAGGAGGTATACTTTGTGGCGGATATCCGGGCGGCCTCTCTTTTGTCCACCGATGTGAGGTTGCTATCCCAGATTGCTGGTTTACTGGCATGATGGGTAGGGTATGGCACGGGTTCCATGCTGCATCTGCACTACTTGCGGTGCTGAGGTTCTCTTGGGCGCAGAGGGAGATTTCTGGCCCTTTCATTCCTCCTAGGAACTATCCCTCCCTGGTCCCCCCTTTTTTCATTCTTTTTTTTCTTTATATTTTCTTTTCTTTCTTAAAAACAAAAAGAAAGAAGTAACCTAACCATGGAGTACCCGATCCATGAGCCCGCTACCCCCGGGCCCCTTGTTGTTACTGCACCCCGTTCTGACCTCACCTCGTCTTTTGGCCACTCTTCGGACATTCCTAAGGCCCCTGTATCTCTTGCTGGTGCTGTTTCCTCACCCGCTTCAGGTACCGGGGCTTCCACTGACTCCTTTGATTTGTCTGACCTCCGCTCTCCTTTGAATATGCTTCTGGCTTCTCCCTCTATGGTGCGGCGATTTTCGAATCGCCAGCCCGTCCCACGTCGGACCGACTCTGGTCCCACTTCTAAACATCAACGACAATCTTCAGTCTATTAAACCGAGTATAGGTTACTGGCCGTCTTCTTGTCACCAGTGTCGAGGTTGGGAGACTACTCTCTCCCGTCTTCGCATTGGCCATACTCGTCTTACTCATGGTTATCTCATGGAGAAGCGCCCTGCTTCTCTCTGTGAGGATTGTCAGGTTCCATTATCGGTTAGCCACTTTCTATTAGACTGCCCACTTTATCAACGAGCACGCAGAATATACCTCCAACGTCGTCTTCGCTCCGCTGCTCTCTCTTTACCTTCCCTTCTCGCTGATGGACCCACCTATCCTCTGGACTCTCTCATTGACTTTTTGACAAAAACTGACTTGCTTCACAAACTCTGATGATCAGGGCCGGATTACCGCATAGGCAAACTAGGCATTTGCCTAGGGCCCTGCGCATTTGGGGGCCCCACAGTCCAAGGGGTTCAGGGGCTCATCCAAGACTGCGCACATGGTGTAAGTGCAAAAGGGTCCCTACCTAAAAAGTTCAAGTGTTTGGAGAGTAAAATTGATTTTTAAAAATTAATCAAAACAAAAATAAATAATGAAATAAAATAAAATAAAAATAAATAAACCTAATCATAGATGGCAACACTCAACACGCCTTTGTTTACATCAGAACAGCTGTGTTTTCCTGCTAATGGGTGAGTATGGGAGATTCCTCTCCAATTTTCTGTAGTTTATATGATTTGATAGTCTTATGCATGATGCAATGATAATAATGGTCAGTGATTTATAAAGGGAATAATAGTGCTGTAGTGGTTATGCTGAATATAATACATGATGTCACTACTTTAATAGCTTAATCTAGTAATACTATGCTGTCTTGAGTTTATTCTCTTTAAAATGCATGATTTAACAAGATAGTTATAATGGCTGTTGGTAAATGGTTTTGGTTGTCTTGATGTACTTTCCCTATTAAATTTAATCTAAATAGCCAGAATGTATTTAATTAGACCTTAAACAGGCTCACACCGACCCCCCCACCCCCAAGCTGGAAGGGGTCGCTTCGCTTACCCGTAACTCAAAGGGGCCCCGCCAATCTGAATAGCCTAGGGCCCGGAGACTTCTTAATCCGGCCCTTCTGATGATACCTTCAGCCCTTTCTAACTCAATCTCTTGCTGCCCTCTACCCCCGCACGATCCCCTGCCCCGCTGTTTTCTGTAACCTATTGATCATCCCTCCCCTCTTCTACCGCCCAATACTCTCGCTTCCTTCCCTACCCTGCAGCGCTGTATAGCCCTTGTGGCTTAGCGCTTCTTTTTGGTAATAATAATAATAATAATAATACTTCAGTTTTGGTTGACTTTGCTCGAGTGTTAGTGAATTGTAAATTCTGCTGTTGATTTATAAAGTTTCTCGGATTCTTCTGAATTATTATTATAATAATAAACAGAAAACTCTAAACCGAATTCTTCCGAAGACACTTTGAGCTGATCTTGTACGTGTCGCAACGATATCATTTGCATTATAGTTGGGTTGCGGAATGGAATATAACTCAATAGTAAACGCTTATCTACGCCATATAATGCATAATGTGGTATAAGAACTATATAATTATACTACACAAGTAATGCTGTTGACACGTGTGAAATTTCTGATGTTTCTTAGCCTCTACGATGGTTATTTGTGGGTGTGCTGGTGGATGCAGTAAGAGGCAAGACCTTAAGACAAGTGTAACATTCAAGAAGTTCATTAGAGATTATAAATGATTTCTGTTGTGAGGTAGAGACTAGGAGTCAACATTAGTATTCTCTTCGACGGAGATGTTTTGTTGTTCTTGAAGAGAATGTTGATCAGAGGATCTGGAGATATTCTCCCTTTCCTCAGTTCACGTCTGATTACCTCAAATTCCCCAGGCGCAGTATTATCCCTACTGGCTTAGTGCTTCCCTATGAATTTAATAATAATAATAATAAACTTCCATGAAGAGAACATTAAATATCTGAATTTTGTAAATTATTAAAAAGTGATGTTTCATTTGCTAAGTCATTGGTACTATATGGTGCAATATGCCTTCATATTAGTTTACAGAAAGATGGATAATTATATACGGGTTATTCATTGGTGGATACTTGGCTTTACGAATATTTACAATTACAGAATGGCGTGGTGCTGCGATGAGGTGGCAGACAAATGCTGCAAAAATCACATTTTATTAAATACAACGTCCCACCTATAAAAACTCTTTATTAAGTACTTGAAAAAAAAAAACTCTTGCAGGTGAAACATCGTATTTAATGGATGGTCTTGTATTTTCTACTAACTGACCACTGACGAAGACTTGTTACTCAGCCTCACACAAAGTACAGGTATGTAATAATGATTAAGCGTGTGTCTTTAATTTTCTTAAACAGATAAGACAAATTTTAAATATATATTTAAATGTACTGATAATCTTTTTGTTGCCTAATTCCTAGTCCTTTTGTGTATTTATATGCTGTTAAATTACTCTCCACAGGATGGATATGAGATTAGCAATAAATTAGCTTCTTCGGCGGCAGAAATCAATGATTTTGTAGGCTTTCACATTTCTTTCGAGTTTTAGGAACTACACTGCTCGTAATGGCATGAATCATATTGTTATGGCATATTTTAACTATACTAGTTTGAACGGAGTCACGTCCAACAAAAAGCAGTGTCACTGCATGGGGAAGAACCGGGCCAGGACCTGTCCTGGCGAACCTACCTGTATGGTTGCATAGAGGTACTGACCATACTAATGTGGCAGTAAACCGTCAAAATAACGTTATGTACTGATGACCGCTACTACCTGGCATCACCATCTTCTGTTATCCTCTTAGATGATCAGTTTTTTCATTTTTCAGAAACTTAATATATGAATGTTTGTCTTAGTGGATAACAGCGTTAGTGTTACTGGTTGCTCAGTCCTGTTTCAATGTTGATTTTGCATGAGGTGTTACCTACGTTGTATTTGTTACATCCAGTACGAGGAATGGAGTAGACTCTTTTAATAATGTCCGGATAAATCCCGTATGGTTTTTATGTGAGGATAGCAACGACGGTGCTATTTACTACTTATACTTGTGTGGCTATGTCCATTGTATACACCATGAGAGAAAAAATGTGTGAAGGTATCATGCCCTTTTCAGACCCTCAATGGGTATTTGAAAGAACCATTTCTCCTTGTGAGAAGAAAATAAGGAATAAATTATAGCAAGTAAACAATTTTATTGAAAATATGCAAGAATATAATTATATAAACGGTAAAACAATCAAACATGAAATTTTCCTAAATTAAGAAAATAATGAAAAACAAAATGCATCAATTAATTTCGTGACTGATTGCGTCACTGAAACACACAAAAAAATAACGAAAATGCACCGAAAGTGTTATGCACCCTTAAGGACATGCTTGTGGCATTACTAGGAAAACAGAGATGGAGTAAGTTGCCCTTCCAGAGAGCATAAGTGCTACTAACACGAAAACCCTAACTCTGAGAAGACGCATGTTACACACTCAAATAAATTAAAATGTACACGGAGCAACCTTCACTACTGATGCTAGCATGACCATTCGAACCTGAATGTAATAAACTTTAACTGAATAAATTTAATTATGATTGATAAGTTGTTAACACTAAACATTTACTTGAAGCGTGGCGCACCGGCGCTCGTTCCTGCACACATAGACACCAGGCAAAACACTGAACCATCTGGAAGAAGTACAACACAAGGTACTGAACCACCTGCATGAACTACAACACAAGGTACTGAACCATCTGCATGAAGTACAACACAAGTACTGAACCACCTGCATGAAGTACAACACAAGTACTGAACCACCTGCATGAAGTACAACACAAGTACTGAACCACCTGCATGAAGTACAACACAATTACTGAACCACCTGCATGAAGTACAACACAAGTACTGAACCATCTGCAGGAAGTACAACACAAGTACTGAACCATCTGCAGGAAGTACAACACAAGTACTGAACCATCTGCAGGAAGTACAACACAAGGTACTGAACCATCTGCATGAAGTACAACACAAGTACTGAACCATCTGCAGGAAGTACAACACAAGTACTGAACCATCTGCAGGAAGTACAACACAAGTACTGAACCATCTGTATGAAGTACAACACAAGTGCTGAACCATCTGCATGAAGTACAACACAAGTACTGAACCACCTGCATGAAGTACAACACAAGTACTGAACCGCCTGCATGAAGTACAACACAAGTACTGAACCATCTGCATGAAGTACAACACAAGTACTGAACCATCTACATGAACTACAACACAAGTACTGAGCCATCTACATGAACTACAACACAAGTACTGAACCACCTGCATGAAGTACAACACAAGTACTGAACCATCTGCATGAAGTACAACACAAGTACTGAACCATCTGCATGAAGTACAACACAAGTACTGAACCATCTACATGAACTACAACACAAGTACTGAGCCATCTACATGAACTACAACACAAGTACTGAACCATCTGCATGAAGTACAACACAAGTACTGAACCACCTGCATGAAGTACAACACAAGTACTGAACCATCTGCATGAAGTACAACACAAGTACTGAACCACCTGCATGAACTACAACACAAGTACTGAACCACCTGCATGAAGTACAACACAAGTACTGAACCACCTGCATGAAGTACAACACAAGTACTGAACCATCTGCATGAAGTACAACACAAGTACTGAACCGCCTGCATGAAGTACAACACAAGTACTGAACCATCTGCATGAAGTACAACACAAGTACTGAACCATCTGCATGAAGTACAACACAAGTACTGAACCACCTGCATGAAGTACAACACAAGTACTGAACCACCTGCATGAAGTACAACACAAGTACTGAACCATCTGCATGAACTACAACACAAGTACTGAACCATCTGCATGAAGTACAACACAAGTACTGAACCATCTGCATGAACTACAACACAAGTACTGAACCACCTGCATGAAGTACAACACAAGTACTGAACCATCTGCATGAAGTACAACACAAGTACTGAACCATCTGCATGAACTACAACACAAGTACTGAACCATCTGCATGAAGTACAACACAAGTACTGAACCACCTGCATGAAGAACAACACAAGTACTGAACCGCCTGCATGAAGTACAACACAAGTACTGAACCATCTGCATGACGTACAACACAAGTACTGAACCATCTGCATGAAGTACAACACAAGTACTGAACCACCTGCATGAAGTACAACACAAGTACTGAACCACCTGCATGAAGTACAACACAAGTACTGAACCATCTGCATGAACTACAACAGAAGTACTGAACCATCTGCATGAAGTACAACACAAGTACTGAACCACCTGCATGAAGTACAACACAAGTACTGAACCACCTGCATGAAGTACAACACAAGTACTGAACCATCTGCATGAAGTACAACACAAGTACTGAACCATCTGCATGAACTACAACACAAGTACTGAACCATCTGCATGAAGAACAACACAAGTATTGAACCACCTGCATGAAGTGCAACACAAGTACTGAACCACCTGCATGAAGTACAACACAAGTACTGAACCATCTGCAGGAAGTACAACACAAGTACTGAACCATCTGCATGAAGTACAACACAAGTACTGAACCATCTGCATGAAGTACAACACAAGTACTGAACCATCTGCATGAGGTACAACACAAGTACTGAACCATCTGCATGAAGTACAACACAAGTACTGAACCATCTGCATGAAGTACAACACAAGTACTGAACCACCTGCATGAAGTACAACACAAGTACTGAACCATCTGCATGAACTACAACACAAGTACTGAACCATCTGCATGAAGTACAACACAAGTACTGAACCATCTACATGAAGTACAACACAAGTACTGAACCATCTGCATGAGGTACAACACACGTACTGAACCACCTGCATGAAGTACAACACAAGTACTGAACCATCTGCATGAACTACAACACAAGTACTGAACCATCTGCATGAAGTACAAAACAAGTACTGAACCATCTGCATGAAGTACAACACAAGTACTGAACCATCTGCATGAACTACAACACAAGTACTGAGCCATCTGCATGAGGTACAACACAAGTACTGAACCACCTGCATGAAGTACAACACAAGTACTGAACCATCTGCATGAACTACAACACAAGTACTGAACCATCTGTATGAAGTACAACACAAGTACTGAACCACCTGCATGAAGTACAACACAAGTACTGAGCCATCTGCATGAGGTACAACACAAGTACTGAACCACCTGCATGAAGTACAACACAAGTACTGAACCATCTGCATGAAGTACAACACAAGTACTGAACCATCTGCATGAACTACAACACAAGTACTGAACCATCTGCATGAAGTACAACACAAGTACTGAACCATCTGCATGAACTACAACACAAGTACTGAACCACCTGCATGAAGTACAACACAAGTACCGAACCATCTGCATGAACTACAACACAAGTACTGAACCACCTGCATGAAGTACAACACAAGTACTGAACCATCTGCATGAACTACAACACAAGGTACTGAACCATCTGCATGAAGTACAACACAAGTACTGAACCATCTGCATGAAGTACAACACAAGTACTGAACCATCTACATGAAGTACAACACAAGTACTGAACCATCTGCATGAACTACAACACAAGGTACTGAACCATCTGCATGAAGTACAACACAAGTACTGAACCATCTGCATGAAGTACAACACAAGTACTGAACCATCTGCATGAAGTACAACACAAGTACTGAACCATCTGCATGAAGTACAACACAAGTACTGAACCATCTGCATGAAGTACAACACAAGTACTGAACCATCTGCATGAAGTGCAACACAAGTACTGAACCACCTGCATGAAGTACAACACAAGTACTGAACCATCTGCATAAAGTACAACACAAGTACTGAACCATCTGCATGAACTACAACACAAGTACTGAACCATCTGCATGAAGTACAACACAAGTATTGAACCACCTGCATGAAGTTCAACACAAGTACTGAACCACCTGCATGAAGTACAACACAAGTACTGAACCATCTGCATGAAGTACAACACAAGTACTGAACCATCTGCATGAAGTACAACACAAGTACTGAACCATCTGCATGAGGCACAACACAAGTACTGAACCATCTGCATGAAGTACAACACAAGTACTGAACCATCTGTATGAAGTACAACACAAGTACTGAACCACCTGCATGAAGTACAACACAAGTACTGAACCATCTGCATGAAGTACAACACAAGTACTGAACCATCTGCATGAGGTACAACACAAGTACTGAACCACCTGCATGAAGTACAACACAAGTACTGAACCATCTGCATGAACTACAACACAAGTACTGAACCATCTGCATGAAGTACAACACAAGTACTGAACCATCTGCATGAAGTACAACACAAGTACTGAACCATCTGCATGAACTACAACACAAGTACTGAGCCATCTGCATGAGATACAACACAAGTACTGAACCACCTGCATGAAGTACAACACAAGTACTGAACCATCTGCATGAACTACAGCACAAGTACTGAACCATCTGTATGAAGTACAACACAAGTACTGAACCACCTGCATGAAGTACAACACAAGTACTGAGCCATCTACATGAGGTACAACACAAGTACTGAACCACCTGCATGAAGTACAACACAAGTACTGAACCATCTGCATGAAGTACAACACAAGTACTGAACCATCTGCATGAACTACAACACAAGTACTGAACCATCTGCATGAAGTACAACACAAGTACTGAACCATCTGCATGAACTACAACACAAGTACTGAACCACCTGCATGAAGTACAAGACAAGTACTGAACCATCTGCATGAACTACAACACAAGTACTGAACCACCTGCATGAAGTACAACACAAGTACTGAACCATCTGCATGAACTACAACACAAGGTACTGAACCATCTGCATGAAGTACAACACAAGTACTGAACCATCTGCATGAAGTACAACACAAGTACTGAACCATCTACATGAAGTACAACACAAGTACTGAACCATCTGCATGAAGTACAACACAAGTACTGAACCATCTGTATGAAGTACAACACAAGTACTGAACCATCTGCATGAAGTACAACACAAGTACTGAACCACCTGCATGAAGTACAAGACAAGTACTGAACCACCTGCATGAAGTACAACACAAGTACTGAACCACCTGCATGAAGTACAACTCAAGTACTTAACCACCTGCATGAAGTACAACACAAGTACTGAACCATCTGCATGAAGTACAACACAAGTACTTAACCCTCTGCATGAAGTACAACACAAGTACTGAACCATCTGCATGAAGTACAACACAAGTACTGAACCATCTGCATGAAGTACAACACAAGTACTGAACCATCTGCATGAAGTACAACACAAGTACTGAACCATCTGCATGAAGTACAACACAAGTACTGAACCACCTGCATGAAGTACAACACAAGAACTGAACCACCTGCATGAAGTACAACACAAGTACTGAACCATCTGCATGAAGTACAACACAAGTATTGAACCATCTGCATGAAGTACAACACAAGTACTGAACCATCTGCATGAAGTACAACACAAGTATTGAACCATCTGCATGAAGTACAACACAAGTACTGAACCATCTGCATGAAGTACAACACAAGTACTGAACCACCTGCATGAAGTACAACACAAGTACTGAACCACCTGCATGAAGTACAACACAAGTACTGAACCATCTGCATGAAGTACAACACAAGTATTGAACCATCTGCACGAAGTACAACACAAGTACTGAACCATCTGCATGAAGTACAACACAAGTACTGAACCATCTGCATGAAGTACAACACAAGTACTGAACCATCTGCATGAAGTACAACACAAGTACTGGACCACCTGCATGAACTACAACACAAGTACTGAACCATCTCCACGAAGTACAACACAAGTATTGAACCATCTGCATGAAGTACAACACAAGTACTGCACCACCTGCACGAAGTACAACACAAGTATTGAACCACCTGCATGAAGTACAACACAAGTACTGAACCATCTGCATGAAGTACAACACAAGTACTGAACCACCTGCATGAAGTACAACACAAGTACTGAACCATCTGCATGAAGTACAACACAAGTACTGAACCATCTGCATGAAGTACAATACGTAGCAGAGTTAAGAGATCACAGTTCTTGCAGTTACTTGCAATAATTATTGTTATTTTGTTTTTTATTATTATTATTATTATTATTAT
>NC_091305.1:20143484-20170984 GCF_038502225.1 Cherax quadricarinatus | reverse complement strand
ACTGAAGTGTAAATACTTGTGAAGAAAGCGGGTCGATATTGTAAGATATGTACATTGTGAATGAGGTAATATTATAATGTTTCTAGTAAATTTATGTTGTGACTCCTCCTTTTTTCCCAAGCCTTGCTTAAAATTGCAATGGCATAAAAAAGACTATCCCCTTTTTTCCTCACGTAGGGAATAAAACCTTTTGTCAGACCCGGTCTATTATGTGAAGAAAAGAGGAACACCTTATTTCATGCCACAAACTGCATGACCCGAGGATAGTAGTATTAGAGAATCAACCTCATAATATTGGCACATACAGAACAAGCCACCTGAGGATGGAAATCTTTAGCTCTAGATCTTTCTTACTCTCGTGCTTCGTCAGGAGCTATGCAGTGTTGCAAGACAGCAGAAGACAGGAGGAATTCTCTGAGTCAAGGCAGAAGGTATCAGTGGCGGTCCATGTCACTGTGATATGGGGCGCCATTGACATCTTTCTGTCTTGTCCCAGAGAATTTCCACTCCTATCTGTTGCTGTCTTGCAACACTGCATAACTCCTGACGATGAACGAAAGTGCAGATGATCTATAGCTGAAGATTTCCATCCCCATGTGGCTTGTTCTGCATTGTTATAAGGGCCTGTTTGCGATTGTATTGCATTATTGTCACATGTAGAACACTTCATGAGGACATCATTGACGATTATCCCTGCCAAAATGTGAATTAAAAGTTGAAATGCTATATCAAGTATTCACAGCTGCTGATACACTAAAATTGTTTATGTATTTTCTTTGATATGCTATAAATGTTTTTGCCTCCATGAATTTTTTTTTTTTGCAGGTTGTGTAAGAGATGTTTGTTGATGGCATATGATTCAGTCGCCATCTGCCGACCTTGGCAAAAATGGGCAAAGAAAATAGCAACTAAAAAAAATTGACCAAATTATTTTTAAGAAGACTCACCTGACAGCCGACCTCGGGGGCAGTAGAAGACTCATCTAACAGCCGGCCCCGGGGGCAGTAGAAGATTCACCTGACAGCCAACCTCGGGGATAGTAAAAGACTCACCTGACAGCCGGCCTCTTGGGCAATATCAGCGTAGTATCCAGGAATCTGTCCACCGCAGGAGAATCCTGTGTCGGGTACGGAAGCAAGGATGGGATAGTCCACGCCGGGTTCACCTCTTACAGCAGTAGCCAGGGCGGTGATGGGATCCTCTAGTCCGTTTCCGTTAAGGAAGGCACCATTTCCGTTGGAGTAGCCACCATTGCCGTTTGTGTGAACACCATTTCCATTGCCGCTGCCGGTTGTGTGAATACCGTTTCCATTGCCATTTGTGTAGCCGCCGTTGCCGTTCGTGTAACCACCATTACCGTTTCCGTTTGAGTGAACACCATTTCCATTTCCGTTACCGTTTGTGTAACCGCCATTACCGTTGCCGTTCGTGTGAACGCCATTTCCATTTCCGTTGCCGTTTGTGTAACCACCATTACCGTTTCCGTTTGCGTGAACGCCATTTCCATTTCCGTTGCCGTTTGTGTAACCACCATTACCGTTTCCGTTGCCGTTTATGTGAACACCATTTCCATTACCATTTGTGTAACCACCATTACCATTTCCGTTACTAATACCATTTCCGTTTCCGTTTGTGTAGCCACCATTCCCATTTCCGTTTACACCATTGGTATATCCTCCATTACCATTTCCACTGACTGCACCATTTCCATTTCCGTCAACTCCTCCATTCCCATTAACTAATACCCCATTCCCGTTGCCATTTCCATTACTATAAACACCATTGCCGTTGACTCCATTACCATTTCCGTTCCCCCCGTTGCCGTTGAAGCCGTTGGTTGGAGGCAGGTAGGCTTGCTGGGCCAAACACACGCCTATGGCAGCTGTGGAGGGAAGAACACCCAAATGAGCTTTTATCCACACGATAACAAGACTCAGTATTCTGTATATCAACGCTCTATATTACCAACCAGTTGATGAACAAGACACATGTGCAACACCTGTGTATCTTTCCTGGCAGGTGCTGTACATGGTTTATTAATGGGGTTTAAAGCCTATCGGCTACTCAAGAGGTCATTTAGGCTACAATATAGAACAAAATAGCACGATGCCGTGACTAGAACAATACAATACCGTGACTGGAACAATACAATACCGTGACTGGAACAATACAATACCGTGACTGGAACAATACAATACCGTGACTGGAACAATACAATACTGTGACTGGAACAATACAATACCGTGACTGGAACAATACAATACCGTGACTGGAACAATACAATACCGTGACTGGAACAATATAATACCGTGACTGGAACAATATAATACGTTCCTCTCTCCTATGTGGCGGATATTTGTGTATAATAACTCTCATATTTACCAACGGTTTAAAATACTTAATGCTCAAAGTTAGGTTTAATTTAAAACTGCAGCATATTTGCTTTGATAAATGTACGTCAGACAGTGCATATGTCTCGTATACAAGAATATACCTGGAGGTTACCTGGAGGTTATTCCGGGGATCAACGCCCCCGCGGCCCGGTCCATGACCAGGCCTCCCGATGGATCAGGGCCTGATCAACTAGGCTGTTACTGCTGGCCGCACGCAGTCCAACGTACGAGCCACAGCCCGGCTGATCCGGCACTGACTTTAGGTATCTGTCCAGCTCTCTCTTGAAGGCAGCCAGGTGTTTATTGGTAATTCCCCTAATGCTTGATGGGAGGCTATTGAACAGTTTTGGGCCCCGGACACTTATGGTGTTTTCCCTTAGTGTACCAATGGCGCCCCTACTTTTTATTGGGGGCATTTTGCATCGCCTGCCCAGTCTTTTACTTTCGTAGGGAGTGATTTCTGTGTGCAGATTTGGGACCATTCCTTCCAGGATTTTCCAAGTGTAGATTATGATATATCTCTCCTCCTGCGTTCCAACAAGTACAAGTCAAGTGCTTCAAGCGTTCCCAGTAGTTAAGGTGTTGACAGAACTTATACGTGCAGTAAAGGATCTCTGTACACTCTCCAGATCCGCGATTTCACCTGCTTTGAATGGAGATGTTAATGTACAGCAGTATTCCAGCCTAGAGAGAACAAGTGATTTGAAAAGGATCATCATGGGCTTGGCATCTCTCGTTTTGAATGTTCTCATTATCCATCCTATCATTTTCTTTGCACGTGCGATCGTGGCACTGTTGTGATCCTTGAAAGTGAGATCCTCAGACATTACTACTCCCAGGTCCCTTACATTATTTTTCCGCTCTATTGTATGGCCGGAGTCAGTAGTATACTCTGTTCTAGTTATTATCTCCTCCAGTTTTCCATAACGGAGTAGTTGGAATTTGTCCTCATTGAACATAAATATGAAGACATAATGGACCAAAAAAATGAAAATATACAGAAAATTTAAATAATATAAATTATATATGAAGTATAAATATTGTCTTAAAAAAAAGAGCAAAATGTATGTTTTAGAATATTGGCTGATGTAACGCAGCCTCCAGCTTCACAAATATTAGAGATGTGATTTTTTCAAGTGAGCTAATATGTTCTGAAGTAAATGTTTTTGACGGTGTGTGTACTCACCTAGTTGTACTCACCTAGTTGAGGTTGCGGGGGTC
This sequence comes from Cherax quadricarinatus, assembly GCF_038502225.1. Taxonomy (NCBI): domain Eukaryota; kingdom Metazoa; phylum Arthropoda; class Malacostraca; order Decapoda; family Parastacidae; genus Cherax; species Cherax quadricarinatus. The sequence goes on along the minus strand of NC_091305.1, from coordinate 20,167,370 downwards.
GAGTCCGAGCTCCTGGCCCCGCCTCTTCACTGATCGCTACTAGGTCACTCTCCCTGAGCCGTGAGCTTTATCATACCTCTGCTTAAAGCTATGTATGGATCATGCCTCCACTACATCGCTTCCCAAACTATTCCACTTACTGACTACTCTGTGGCTGAAGAAATACTTCCTAACATCCCTGTGTGTGTGTGTGTGTGTACTCACCTAGTTGTACTCACCTAGTTGAGGTTGCGGGGGTCGAGTCCGAGCTCCTGGCCCCGCCTCTTCACTGATCGCTACTAGGTCACTCTCCCTGAGCCGTGAGCTTTATCATACCTCTGCTTAAAGCTATGTATGGATCCTGCCTCCACTACATCGCTTCCCAAACTATTCCACTTACTGACTACTCTGTGGCTGAAGAAATACTTCCTAACATCCCTGTGATTCATCTGTGTCTTCAGCTTCCAACTGTGTCCCCTTGTTACTGTGTCCAATCTCTGGAACATCCTGTCTTTGTCCACCTTGTCAATTCCTCTCAGTATTTTGTATGTCGTTATCATGTCCCCCTCCCCATCTCTCCTGTCCTCCAGTGTCGTCAGGTTGATTTCCCTTAACCTCTCCTCGTAGGACATACCTCTTAGCTCTGGGACTAGTCTTAAGTTGCAAAACCTTTGCACTTTCTCTAGTTTCTTTACTTGCTTGGCTAGGTGTGGGTTCCAAACTGGTGCGCATACCCTCCAATATGGGCCTAACGTATACGGTGTACAGGGTCCTGAACGATTCCTTATTAAGATGTCGGAATGCTGTTCTGAGGTTTGCTAGGCGCCCATATGCTGCAGCAGTTATTTGGTTGATGTGCGCTTCAGGAGATGTGCCTGGTGTATACTCAGCCCAAGATCTTTTTCCTTGAGTGAGGTTTGTAGTCTCTGACCCCTAGGCTGTACTCCGTCTGCGGCCTTCTTTGCCCTTCCCCAATCTTCATGACTTTGCACTTGGTGGGATTGAACTCCAGGAGCCAATTGCTGGACCAGGTCTGCAGCCTGTCCAGATCCCTTTGTAGTTCTGCCTGGTCTTCGATCGAGTGTATTCTTCTCATCAACTTCACGTCATCTGCAAACAGGGACACCTCAGAGTCTATTCCTTCCGTCATGTCGTTCACAAATACCAGAAACAGCACTGGTCCTAGGACTGACCCCTCGCGGGACCCCGCTGGTCACAGGTGCCCACTCTGACACCTCGCCACGTACCATGACTCGCTGCTGTCTTCCTGACAAGTATTCCCTGATCCATTGTAGTGCCTTCCCTGTTATCCCTGCTTGGTCCTCCAGTTTTTGCACCAATCTCTTGTGTGGAACTGTGTCAAACGCCTTCTTGCAGTCCAAGAAAACGCAATCCACCCACCCCTCTCTCTCTTGTCTTACTGCTGTCACCATGTCATAGAACTCCAGTAGGTTTGTGACACAGGATTTCCTGTCCCTGAAACCATGCTGGCTGCTGTTGATGAGATCATTCCTTTCTAGGTGTTCCACCACTCTTCTCCTGATAATCTTCTCCATGATTTTGCATACTATACATGTCAGTGACACTGGTCTGTAGTTTAATGCTTCATGTCTGTCTCCTTTTTTAAAGATTGGGACTACATTTGCTGTCTTCCATGCCTCAGGCAATCTCCCTGTTTCGATAGATGTATTGAATATTGTTGTTAGGGGTACACATAGCGCCTCTGCTCCCTTTCTCAATACCCATGGGGAGATGTTATCTGGCCCCATTGCCTTTGAGGTATCTAGCTCACTCAGAAGCCTCTTCACTTCTTCCTCGGTTGTGTGCTCTGTGTGTGTGTGTGTGTGTGTGTGTGTGTGTGTGTGTGTGTGTGTGTGTGTGTGTGTGTGTGTGTGTGTGTGTGTGTGTGTGTGTGTGTGTGTGTGTGTGTGTGTGCGTGTACTCACCTATTTGTACTCACCTATTTGTGGTTGCAGGGGTCGAGTCACAGCTCCTGGCCCCGCCTCTTCACTGATTGCTACTAGGTCCTCTCTCTCCCTGCTCCATGAGCTTTACCATACCTCGCCTTAAAACTATGTATGGTTCCCGCCTCCACTACTTCACTTTCTAGGCTATTCCACGGCTTGACTACTCTATGACTGAAGAAATACTTCCTAACATCCCTTTGATTCATCTGAGTCTTCAACTTCCAATTGTGACCTCTTGTGTCTGTGTCCCATCACTGGAACATCCCGTCTTTGTTCACCTCGTCTATTCCGCGCAGTATTTTATATGTCGTTATCATGTCTCCCCTGACCCTCCTTGCCTCCAGTGTCGTCAGGCCGATTTCCCTCAACCTTTCTTCGTAGGACAATCCCCGAAGCTGTGTGTGTGTGTGTGTGTGTGTGTGTGTGTGTGTGTGTGTGTGTGTGTGTGTGTGTGTGTGTGTGTGTGTGTGTGTGTGTGTGTTTGTATGTGTGTGTGTGTGTGTGTGTGTGTGTGTGTGTGTGTGTGTGTGTGTGGTTATATGTGAAACTGAAGCAATGAGAGATGAAGAGGAAGACTAGAGTTATTGATAGCCGGGGATGGTGATGGTGGTGGTGGTGGTGATGGTGATGGTGGTGGTGGTGGTGGTGGTGGTGGTCATGGTGGTGGTGATGGTGGTGGTGGTGGTGGTGGTGGTGGTGGTGGTGGTGGTGGTGGTGGTGGTGGTGGTGGTGGTGGTGGTGGTAGTGGTGGAGGTGGTGGTGGTGGTGGTGGTGGTGGTGGTGGTGGTGGTGGTGGTGGTGGTGGTGGTGGTGGTGGTGGTGATGATGATGATCGTGAGGTGGCCATAGAGGTTGTTTTTAGAAGAGATTCGTGTGTGGTGGGGTGATGTAGGGAAGGTGGAGGTTCAGTGGTTCACCTGCGATGCTGAGATGTGGGTTACCACCAACATTCACTTATCAGCTTCACTAGTGTGTGTGTGTGTGTGTGTGTGTGTGTGTGTGCGAGTGTGTGTGTTTTTGTGTGTGTGTGAACGATTATATATCCGAATAAGAGAGTTGCACCACCTGACCTAATTTCCTTATTAAATATTCTTAAAAAATAGCTGAAAACTTAATAATTAAATCGCTGATAAAAATATTGCATCACGAAAATAAAATTGTTCAGTAGAGAATGACTTCAGAACTTAATGACTGCTAAATATGCAAAATAATATTGTTCAACGAGTAAGTAAACACTGAGACATGTGGAAAGTGTTTGAAGTGAAGTGTTGTTTGACACCCAAGATGTGGCGTGAGTATGTGTGATGTGCACCAGTGATTTTAAGGTGCAATATATTCATCCTCTGAGTAAGTGTTAATGTAAATTTTTCCTTTACAAATGCCTTTAAAGCTGGGCAGCTTGGTTCACTAGATATGTTTCTTTCCCAGCCCGGGCACGTCAGTGGCTGAGTGGATACGAGCGCTGCCTGGGAATCTTGCCCGTCTCAGTAGTAGTATCGAGTCCTGCTGACTGTGATCTTTTTCTCTCTCGATATATGTGTATATATGTCGTGCCGAATAGGCATAATTTGCGATCTTGGCTTAAATAGCAACGTTCATGTTGCCATATAGGACAAGTGAAAATTTGTGTATGCAGTAATTTCGCCAAAATCATTCTGAACCTAACGAAAAAATATATTTCACTGTGTTTGTTAAGTATTAAATTACTGTAAACAAATCTAAAATATATTTAGTTGGGTTCGGCAAAAATAAATTGCTCTTGTTATAATAACGTTAGGTAAGTTTTCTAAGATCCTTTTGGTGCAAAATTGAAAATTTTTACATTAACATTAATGAAAAAATATATCTTTAAACGTATAAGACAAAACTTTAGAAAGGACTTAATTTTAAATGAGTTCTTACTAATTGACCAGTTTTATCTATTTGGCACGACATATATATATATATATATATATATATATATATATATATATATATATATATATATATATATATATATATATATATATATAAACAAACACTGATCTCTGGCTGAAGGAGACTCGAACCTACGAACCTTGGAACAAGGTACGCAGTGCTATACCAATCTACCCACACTGGACAATATCTTGGCGTGCAGCTTGCGCTACACGTTTATCCAAGGCAGCCAGGTTTCAGGGAGAAGGCTTACAGCGTTTCATCTCATCCCCTGCATGCATCAGCCTTACTAGAGATTTTAACAATGCAAGGAATTCGCAAGAGAAGGCAAAATATACACAAACACTGATCTCTGGCATATATATATGTATATATATATATATATATATATATATATATATATATATATATATATATATATATATATATATATATATATATATATATATATATATATATATATATATGTATATATATATATATATATATATATATATATATATATATATATATATATATATATATATATATATATATATATATATATATATATGCCATATATATATATATATATATATATATATATATATATATATATGCCATATATATATATATATATATATATATATATATATATATATATATATATATATATATATATATATATATATATATATATATATATATGTATGTATATATATATCAATGCACCACGCAGAAACAAGCGGGTGCGTTGAAGTAAAAATCGCTTGAGAGGTCAGAACATACAGGAGGAGATTGAAATAGCTTGAATCCATGCTTGAGGCTGACTGACGTGCCCGGGCTGAGAAAGAAACATGGCTTGTGAACCAGGCTGCCCAGCTCATGTGGCATTTGTGGCTAAGTGGATAAGAGCACTGCCTGGGAATCTTGATCGTCTCAGTAGCAGTATCGAGTCCTGCTGACTGCGATATCTCTCTCTCTCTCTCTCTCTCTCTCTCTCTCTCTCTCTCTCTCTTAGGAGGAGGTGCGGGATTGCCAATACTGTTGTCCAGAGGGCTGAAGAAGGGTTGTTGAGGTCGTTCGGACATGTAGAGAGAATGGAGCGAGACAGAATGACTTCAAGAGTGTATCAGTCTGTAGAGGAAGGAGGGCAGGGTAGGGGTCGGCCTAGGAAAGGTTGGAGGGAGGGAGTAAAGGAGGTTTCGTGTGCGAGGGGCTTGGACTTCCAGCGCGCATGCGTAAGCGTGTTTGATAGGAGTGAATGGAGACAAATGGTTTTTAATACTTGACGTGCTGTTGGAGTGTGAGCAAAGTAACATTTATGGAGGGATTCAGGGAAACCGGCAGGCCGGACTTGAGTCCTGGAGATGGGAAGTACAGTGCCTGCACTCTGAAGGAAGGGTGTTAATGTCGCAGTTTAAAACTGTAGTGTAAAACACCCTTCTGGCAAGACAGTGATGGAGTGAATGGTGGTGAAAGTTTTTCTTTTTCGGGCCACCCTGCCTTGGTGGGATTCAGCCAGTGTTTTAATAAAAAAAATAATATATATATATATATATATATATACACATCGGCCGTTTCCCACCAAGGCAGGGTGGCCCGAAAAAGAAAAACGTTCATCATCATTCACTCCATCACTGTCTTGCCATAAGTGTGCTTACACTACAGTTATAAAACTGTAACATTAGCACCCCTTCTTCAAGGACAGGCACTGTACTTCCCATCTCCAGGACTCAAGTCCAGCCTGCCGGTTTTCTTGAATCCCTTCATAAATGTTATCTTGCTTACACTCCAACAACACGTCAAGTCCTAAAAACCATTTGTCTCCATTCACTCCTATCTAACACGCTCACGCATGCTTGCTGGAAGTCCAAACTCCTCGCACACAAAACCTCCTATCACCCTCCTTACTCCTGAGATTCCTTCCTTGCTCACACTGGCTCACAGTTACCTCTCAACTGAAATATATTGCATTCTATTGTCTGTTTCTGGACAGCAACATAAACGTTAGTAATGAAAGGAATATTAATCGTCACTAGTATAGGAAGATATGGTTATGTTGTATCTCACAATTAGAGCATCGGGACGCTTCCTAAATATTTTTTGATAATATATTTTAAATCTTTCAAGGCGAAAATAAGTACCACTATAAAAACGAATTAAGTAAAAACTTCTTTGAAATTCCTCATTTTTTCTAGTGGTTAATTAGACTAATTCAGAAGGTTAGCATTTCTTGATGTTTCACAAGGAATCACATGACTCAATTCATCAAAAGGATTTAGAACTCTCAATAATGTTTTAAGTTAGAGACAGAGTTTAATTGTTTTGATAGGCCGATGCAGAGGCTTGTCTCAGTTCCTTGTTGTCTCTTAATTAAAGTAAACCCATGTATAGTCTTAAACCTTTACGTCTCTGCTGCCGACAGCTCTTCCTCCATTCTTACACTGCTCTACCTTAAATTGTCTACTTTTTTTGATCTAACTGTAAACCTTTTCCCTACATTGTACTGTCTACTTCTCTTCCTCTTATCATATTTTCTCTACCTCTGTTCTTATGATGTTGCACCAGAGAAAATATTCAATCTAGAGTAGCACATGTCAGTAAACCTTTATCCTTCGATCTATAGTTTAACACTCAAGCATCATAATTTTTATTTCCGTTCAAGCGTCTACGGTTCCATATCTTTGATATATTACGAATTCTCTTTTACTCTGCTTGAACTTAGAGCTTGACATTCCTAAAAAATCTAATGTAAGTACACCAAGTGAATGGGTTAATATTTGATGGCCGCCCCAACTGTAAGTACTTACCTGCAACTATAATCTGCCTTATTATCTTCATTGTCAGCGGAAATTTCTCAAAAATCCTCTTAAAGAAAGAACCAAACTTCAGCCTTGTTGGTGAAGATCCCTGATGGTAGGAGGAGGAGGAAGCAGCGACGGACGGTGGAAAGTGAGAGTTATGTGGCTACCAACGCTCACAGTGCCTTATATACTCCGTCGTTAGTTGGGCAACGGTCCGGGGGCTATGGCAGGAGATTGACGCCAGACGGAGAAGAAAGGCTAGGTCAGGGTCGCGGCCCAGACCTCCGTTCTAGATTCCCTGCCGGCCGGACCAGCGGCTTCCCCGGACCACCGGACCTGTCTGTTTCACTGCCCCCCAGGTATCACCAATACTGTGGGTCATCCCCAACACTCAGGCACCACCAGTCTTGGGTAATAATCCTTAAGCAGGAACCTCAAGTCTTAGTAAGTTGGAAGATAAAGGAAGTAGAGTATATCTCCTCATAAGCTTCCAACAAAATCAGTCGTCACTACCTGCCAGGCACCACCAGTCATGGGAGTCGTCCCTACCTGCCAGGCACCACCAGTCATGGGAGTCGTCACTACCTGCCAGGCACCACCAGTCATGGGAGTCGTCACTACCTGCCAGGCACCACCAGTCATGGGAGTCGTCACTACCTGCCAGGCACCACCAGTCATGGGAGTCGTCACTACCTGCCAGGCACCACCAGTCATGGGAGTCGTCACTACCTGCCAGGCACCACCAGTCATGGGAGTCGTCACTACCTGCCAGGCACCACCAGTCATGGGAGTCGTCACTACCTGCCAGGCACCACCAGTCATGGGAGTCGTCACTACCTGCCAGGCACCACCAGTCATGGGAGTCGTCACTACCTGCCAGGCACCACCAGTCATGGGAGTCGTCACTACACACCAGGCACCACCAGTCATGGTAGTCGTCACTACCCACCAGGCACCACCAGTCATGGGAGTCGTCACTACCTGCCAGGCACCACCAGTCATGGGAGTCGTCACTACCTGCCAGGCACCACCAGTCATGGGAGTCGTCACTACCTGCCAGGCACCACCAGTCATGGGAGTCGTCACTACCTGCCAGGCACCACCAGTCATGGGAGTCGTCACTACACACCAGGCACCACCAGTCATGGGAGTCGTCACTACCTGCCAGGCACCACCAGTCATGGGAGTCGTCACTACCTGCCAGGCACCACCAGTCATGGGAGTCGTCACTACCTGCCAGGCACCACCAGTCATGGGAGTCGTCACTACCTGCCAGGCACCACCAGTCATGGGAGTCGTCACTACCTGCCAGGCACCACCAGTCATGGGAGTCGTCACTACCCACCAGGCACCACCAGTCATGGGAGTCGTCACTACCTGCCAGGCACCACCAGTCATGGGAGTCGTCACTACACACCAGGCACCACCAGTCATGGGAGTCGTCACTACACACCAGGCACCACCAGTCATGGGAGTCGTCACTACCTGCCAGGCACCACCAGTCATGGGAGTCGTCACTACCTGCCAGGCACCACCAGTCATGGGAGTCGTCACTACCTGCCAGGCACCACCAGTCATGGGAGTCGTCACTACACACCAGGCACCACCAGTCATGGGAGTCGTCACTACCTGCCAGGCACCACCAGTCATGGGAGTCGTCACTACCTGCCAGGCACCACCAGTCATGGGAGTCGTCACTACCTGCCAGGCACCACCAGTCATGGGAGTCGTCACCACCCACCAGGCACCACCAGTCATGGTAGTCGTCACTACCTGCCAGGCACCACCAGTCATGGGAGTCGTCACCACCCACCAGGCACCACCAGTCATGGGAGTCGTCACTACCCACCAGGCACCACCAGTCATGGGAGTCGTCACTACCCACCAGGCACCACCAGTTATAGGAGTCGTCACTAACCACCAGGCACCACCAGTCACGGTAGTCGTCACTACCCACCAGGCACCACTAGTCACGGTAGTCGTCACTAACCACCAGGCACCACTCTTCACGGTAGTCGTCACTACCCACCAGGCAAAAGGGGGGGGGTTGTCCTGTACATTGCAGAGTCACTTGTTTGCACAGAACTGCTAAATTCCTCAAATGATGTAGTGGAAGTTTTAGCAGTAAAGGTCGAGAACCAAAACCTAGTCATTGTGGTAGTCTACAAGCCTCCGGATGCAACATCCCAGCAATTCCAGGAACAGCTGTTAAAAATTGACCACTGTCTGGAAAATCTTCCAGCTCCTGCACCCAACATCTTGCTCCTGGGGGATTTCAACTTAAGGCACCTAAAATGGAGGAATATAGCAAATAATATTGTTGCAGTAATAACACCAGGAGGCAGCTCTGATGAAAACTCACACTCACGCGAGCTTTTAAATCTCTGCACAAAATTCAATTTAAACCAGCAAATAATAGAGCCTACTAGACTGGAGAATACACTAGACCTCATCTTCACTAACAATGATGATCTGATAAGAAATGTCACAATATCAAAAACAATATACTCAGATCACAACATAATTGAGGTTCAGTCATGTATGCGCGGAGCCCCAGACCGACATAATGAGATTAGTCACGAGGGAGCATTCACCAAATTCAACTTCAATAACAAAAACATAAAGTGGGACCAAGTAAACCAAGTCCTAACCGATATAAACTGGGAAGATATACTAAGCAACACAGACCCCAACTTATGCCTAGAACAGATTAACTCGGTGGCACTCGATGTATGCACAAGGCTTATTCCTCTAAGAAAAATGAGGAGTAGATGTAAAATAGAAAGAGACAGGCGCTCCCTTTACAGGCGACGGAAAAGAATAACAGAGCGGCTTAAAGAGGCCAATATATCTGAAATGCGTTGGGAGACACTGGTCAGAGAAATAGCAAGCATCGAACTTAAGCTAAAAGAATCCTTTAGGAGTCAGGAATAGCGGGAAGAACTAAAAGCCATAAATGAAATCGAAAGAAACCCAAAGTATTTCTTCTCCTATGCCAAATCAAAATCGAGAACAACGTCCAGTATTGGGCCCCTACTTAAACAAGATGGGTTCTACACAGATGACAGCAAGGAAATGAGTGAGCTACTCAAGTCCCAATATGACTCAGTTTTTAGCAAGCCGCTAACCAGACTGAGAGTCGAAGATCAAAATGATTTTTTTATGAGAGAGCCACAAAATTTGATTAACACAAGCCTATCCGATGTTATCCTGACGCCAAATGACTTCGAACAGGCGATAAATGACATGCCCATGCACTCTGCCCCAGGGCCAGACTCATGGAACTCTGTGTTCATCAAGAACTGCAAGAAGCCCCTATCACGAGCCTTTTCCATCCTATGGAGAGGGAGCATGGACATGGGGGTCGTCCCACAGTTACTAAAAACAACAGACATAGCCCCACTCCACAAAGGGGGCAGTAAAGCAACAGCAAAGAACTACAGACCAATAGCACTAACATCCCATATCATAAAAATCTTTGAAAGGGTCCTAAGAAGCAAGATCACCACCCATCTAGAAACCCATCAGTTACACAACCCAGGGCAACATGTGTTTAGAACAGGTCGCTCCTGTCTGTCTCAACTATTGGATCACTACGACAAGGTCCTAAATGCACTAGAAGACAAAAAGAATGCAGATGTAATATATACAGACTTTGCAAAAGCCTTCGACAAGTGTGACCATGGCGTAATAATGCACAAAATGCGTGCTAAAGGAATAACAGGAAAAGTCGGTCGATGGATCTATAATTTCCTCACTAACAGAACACAGAGAGTAGTCGTCAACAGAGTAAAGTCCGAGGCAGCTACGGTGAAAAGCTCTGTTCCACAAGGCACAGTACTCGCTCCCATCTTGTTCCTCATCCTCATATCCGACATAGACAAGGATGTCAGCCACAGCACCGTGTCTTCCTTTGCAGATGACACCCGAATCTGCATGACAGTGACTTCCATTGCAGACACTGCAAAGCTCCAGGCGGACATCAACCAAATCTTTCAGTGGGCTGCAGAAAACAATATGAAGTTCAACGATGAGAAATTTCAATTACTCAGATATGGTAAACATGAGGAAATTAAATCTTCATCAGAGTACAAAACAAATTCTGGCCACAAAATAGAGCGAAACACCAACGTCAAAGACCTGGGAGTGATCATGTCGGAGGATCTCACCTTCAAGGACCATAACATTGTATCAATCGCATCTGCTAGAAAAATGACAGGATGGATAATGAGAACCTTCAAAACTAGGGAGGCCAAGCCCATGATGACACTCTTCAGGTCACTTGTTCTATCTAGGCTGGAATATTGCTGCACAATAACAGCACCTTTCAAGGCAGGTGAAATTGCCGACCTAGAAAATGTACAGAGAACTTTCACGGCGCGCATAACGGAGATAAAACACCTCAATTATTGGGAGCGCTTGAGGTTCCTAAACCTGTATTCTCTGGAACGCAGGAGGGAGAGATACATGATTATATACACCTGGAAAATCCTAGAGGGACTAGTACCAAACTTGCACACGAAAATCACTCACTACGAAAGCAAAAGACTTGGCAGACGATGCACCATCCCCCCAATGAAAAGCAGGGGTGTCACTAGCACGTTAAGAGACCATACAATAAGTGTCAGGGGCCCGAGACTGTTCAACTGCCTCCCAGCACTCATAAGGGGGATTACCGACAGACCCCTGGCAGTCTTCAAGCTGGCACTGGACAAGCACCTAAAGTCAGTTCCTGATCAGCCGGGCTGTGGCTCGTACGTTGGTTTGCGTGCAGCCAGCAGCAACAGCCTGGTTGATCAGGCTCTGATCCACCAGGAGGCCTGGTCACAGACCGGGCCGCGGGGGCGTTGACCCCCGAAACTCTCTCCAAGTAAACTCCAGGCACCACCAGTCACGGTAGTCGTCACTACCCACCAGGCACCACTAGTCACGGTAGTCGTCACTAAAAACCAGGCACCACTAGTCACGGTAGTCGTCACTACCCACCAGGCACCACCAGTCACGGTAGTCGTCACCACCCACCAGGCACCACTAGTCACGGTAGTCGTCACTACCCACCAGGCACCACTAGTCACGGTAGTCGTCACTAACCACCAGGCACCACCAGGCACCACCAGTCACGGTAGTCGTCACTACCCACCAGGCACCACTAGTCACGGTAGTCGTCACTACCCACCAGGCACCACTAGTCACGGTAGTCGTCACTAACCACCAGGCACCACTAGTCACGGTAGTCGTCACTAACCACTAGGCACCACTAGTCACGGTAGTCGTCACTACCCACCAGGCACCACCAGTCACGGTAGTCGTCACTACCCACCAGGCACCACCAGTCACGGTAGTCGTCACTACCCACCAGGCACCACTAGTCACGGTAGTCGTCACTAACCACCAGGCACCACTAGTCACGGTAGTCGTCACTACCCACCAGGCACCACCAGTCACGGTAGTCGTCACTACCCACCAGGCACCACTAGTCACGGTAGTCGTCACTACCCACCAGGCACCACTAGTCACGGTAGTCGTCACTACCCACCAGGCACCACCAGTCACGGTAGTCGTCACTACCCACCAGGCACCACCAGTCACGGTAGTCGTCACTACCCACCAGGCACCACCAGTCACGGTAGTCGTCACTACCCACCAGGCACCACCAGTCACGGTAGTCGTCACTACCCACCAGGCACCACCAGTCACGGTAGTCGTCACTACCCACCAGGCACCACCAGTCACGGTAGTCGTCACTACCCACCAGGCACCACCGGTCACGGTAGTCGTCACTACCCACCAGGCACCATCAGTCACGGTAGTCGTCACTACCCACCAAGCACCACCAGTCACGGTAGTCGTCACTACCCACCAGGCACCATCAGTCACGGTAGTCGTCACTACCCACCAGGCACCACCAGTCACGGTAGTCGTCACTACCCACCAGGCACCACCAGTCACGGTAGTCGTCACTACCCACCAGGCACCACCGGTCACGGTAGTCGTCACTACCCACCAGGCACCATCATTCATGGGAGTCATCACCACCTGCCAGGCACCACCATTGTGCAATATAATTTCCCTATACATATATATAACGAACACAGTCATTATAATTAAAAAATAAATAATATAGGAAAAGTATAGGTATCGGTAGTGGCCGAAAACTAGGCTTCGGAATCAGGAAAAATTTTGGTATCGTCACATGACTGGGACTCGTCCAGCAAATAAATAAGGGGTCAGTAAGTGAGATCGTCCAGCAGGTAGTAACTAAACGAAAGTAAGTGAATGGGAAGGTTGTCCCATAGATAGTACCCAAGCGGTGGGGGAAGGAGGGTCAAAGAATGGGTCTGTTGCCCCATTGTTGTTTTATTAGATAGCTTCCTTTGTACGTTATTTTGTTTTAAAGATCACATAAGTTTATCATAATTCCGACAACTCTTCTTTGTAATGGACAGGTGTCAACTGACGTAGGGATCACAGGTTTCTCAACTTCTACCTTTGTAATGGACAGGTGTCAACTGACGTAGGGATCACAGGTTTCTCAACTTCTACCTTTGTAATGGACAGGTGTCAACTGACGTAGGGATCACAGGTTTCTCAACTTCTACCTTTGTAATGGACAGGTGTCAACTGACGTAGGGATCACAGGTTTCTCAACTTCTACCTTTGTAATGGACAGGTGTCAACTGACGTAGGGATCACAGGTTTCTCAACTTCTACCTTTGTAATGGACAGGTGTCAACTGACGTAGGGATCACCGATTTCTCAACTTCTACCTTTGTAATGGACAGGTGTCAACTGACGTAGGGATCACAGGTTTCTCAACTTCTACCTTTGTAATGGACAGGTGTCAACTGACGTAGGGATCACAGGTTTCTCAACTTCTACCTTTGTAATGGACAGGTGTCAACTGACGTAGGGATCACAGGTTTCTCAACTTCTACCTTTGTAATGGACAGGTGTCAACTGACGTAGGGATCACAGGTTTCTCAACTTCTACCTTTGTAATGGACAGGTGTCAACTGACGTAGGGATCACAGGTTTCTCAACTTCTACCTTTGGGGAATTCACTTCACTTACTACCAGTACTCTTTAAGCCTCAAACCCTTCCCCAGTAAATACTATACACCACCTTATACCTTTCCCGGTATCTAATATTATACACCACCTTATACTTTCCCCAGTAGATAATATTGTACACCGCCTTATACCTTCCCCAGTAGATAATATTGTAGACCGCCTTATACCTTCCCCAGTAGATAATATTGTACACCGCCTTATACCTTCCCCAGTAGATAATATTGTAGACCGCCTTATACCTTCCCCAGTAGATAATATTGTAGACCGCCTTATACCTTCCCCAGTAGATAATATTATACACCACCTTATACCTTCCCCAGTAGATAATATTATACACCACCTTATACCTTCCCCAGTAGATAATATTATACACCACCTTATACCTTCCCCAGTAGATAATATTATACACCACCTTATACCTTCCCCAGTAGATAATATTATACACCACCTTATACCTTCCCCAGTAGATAATATTGTAGACCGCCTTATACCTTCCCCAGTAGATAATATTGTACACCGCCTTATACCTTCCCCAGTAGATAATATTGTACACCGCCTTATACCTTCCCCAGTAGATAATATTGTACACTGCCTTATACCTTCCCCAGTAGATAATATTGTACACCGCCTTATACCTTCCCCAGTAGATAATATTGTACACCGCCTTATACCTTCCCCAGTAGACAATATTGTACACCGCCTTATACCTTCCCCAGTAGACAATATTGTACACCGCCTTATACCTTCCCCAGTAGACAATATTGTACACCGCCTTATACCTTCCCCAGTAGACAATATTGTACACCGCCTTATACCTTCCCCAGTAGATAATATTGTACACCGCCTTATACCCTTACCAGCAGATGATAGTGCACATGTTTTCTTAATATACCGATTCCTTAAATGTTTCTCAGAAAATGTCTACTCTCTAATAATAATAATAAATAATAATAATAATAATAATAATAATAATAATAATAATAATAATAATAATAATAATAATAATAATAATAATTAATAATAATAATAATAATTAATAATAATAATAATAATAATAATAATAATAATAATAATAATAATAAGCTTTCTACTGGTTTACCTACTTCTTCTTCTTTTTGATTTGCCGGTATTCTCCCGGCCCGGGCCTTTTCCAAGTGGTGGCCCGGCCTTGGCTCCCTCTTTAGGGAGTGTCTGAGACCTAAGTCTCCCATGGGAGGAGGCACAAGTACCTCCTCATCTTTGGGACCAACTGTCCCCAGGCCTAGCCACAAGCTAGGCCTCTCTGGTCTGCCATCCCCGCCACAAGGGGGCAAATGGGAATGACAGTCTTATGAGCTAAAAGCTCGGGCTCAGGCACCTACCCTACCCTAGAAGGGTTAGGCATGGTGTCGATCTGGTTTACCTATATGTTCTCTTGATGCCTTTGTTGCTCTTGCTTCTTCATCTACCATTATGGTAAATATATGGTAAATATATTGTAAATATATGGTAAATATATTGTAAATATATGGTAAATATATGGTAAATATATGGTAAATATATGGATAACCGCTGCTACTTGTAACTAAAGTATAACAACTATAAACGCTGCCTTATTAACCACTGTAGTTTGCAGTTACATGACCTCTTATGTTACACTTGTGATCTTCAGTTATTTAGAGACCATCTTTTGTCACAAGCCGTCTCAAAAATTACCACTAAATTGATCGCCATCAATGCAAACATGTGTGCAATTCTCGGATTATATAATTTGAACGGATATGTACAGGATCAGCAAAATGGAAGTCTGGATGAAGGAAATTGAGACTTCGTTGACCTAAGTTTATGTTGAAGGAAAATATTTATATCACAAATATTTATATTGTCCTAATATTTGTAAAACATACAGCTACAATTTAGTTAAATAAGTAAAGTAAAGGGTAAACTGAGGAGTTAAATGTGTAGAGTTAGCTCACTCATAGATGTTCAAAAAATGGAAAAGTACATTGTCCACAGTGGCATACCAATTATTCTGGAAAAATGCCCTCATTGCCCTTTGTAAATAACTTATGGTCACTTAAGCTTGTTAAAATTCAACCATACCTTGTTAAAATATAAGGTAATACGAATAATTCGAAACGACATTTAAGCTACACTGCAATGTTTTTATGACAGAATTCATGTCTGCAGAAATAACTCATTACAACTGCAACTAGATACAAATATGTAAATGATTTTTTACCACTGTAACTTGTTAAACTACCAGAACTTTAAGTCCAAGTCCTTGGACTCTGGACCCATCCACAGGTTAAGTATGAGGTCTGTTAGGAAAGCTATTAAACTAGAAGCTAACCGAAAGCTGGTCCAGCATATGCATATATATATATATATATATATATATATATATATATATATATATATATATATATATATATATATATATATATATATATATATATATATATATATAATCTTAAGAACTCATTTTTCCACACTAATTGAAAGCTATGGTTGCTGAAGACTGTGTTCCTCCTGCACAATGTACTCAGTGGATGTTGCTTAACATTAAATAGAATACACACCTCCAAAGTCACTTTATGATAGAGCAAATATTGGGCCGGGATTTAAATTTAGGTAAGATGATAATTCTTAGCTTTTAAATTACCTGGTTAATTCTTTGTTTCTCAACCTTGTATCAGCCTTAAGTGATGAGAGAGACAGATAATGAAACAACAAGAGACAAAAGGATGAAGGTGGTGTCTTACAGAGGTGGTCGTAAAAACAGTCAAGATGCTCCCGGCATCGCCGCCGCCGCCGCCGCCGCCTTGAACCATCACCGCTGATTAACAACCCGTCAACACGAACAATCGTAGAGGTGATTACACTTTTACGTCACGGCTTTGCTCCGACGGTGGTGGTAGCAGCGGTGACGCTCCAGCTGAGTGCTACTGTTTACGAAGTACAAGAACTGTGTGGTTACTGACTGCTTTCAAATTGTGTGAGTGTTTGTGTGTTGAACACACTTGTCTGCTGACGACCTTAATGATACAGTGGTGAACGCGAAAGCAGACAGTCGAGTAAACAGGACAGAGAGCATAACAGAGCACGGCAGAGCATGGCAGGACATGGTAGGCAGGCATTTATGCATTATGGATTGCAAGCAATCAAACAAACAATTAGGCTGAGTGGGGGGGCATATTCATGAGAGTAAGAGGCATGAACTGTGTGTGTGGCAGCTAGAGGATACGGTGGACCATATATCAGCTAGTCTGGCAGACCCAAGGAGATGCCCAGAGCAACATGGGGTTAAGTAACACATATTAATACCGAGGAGAAACTAGCGTGCTTTATATGACCTTGTTCATGCAAGTCTGCTTCTTCCTCGACCTTGTTTATTTCAATATGCTTCTTCCACGATCTTGTTTATCTTAGTATGTTTCTTCCACGACCTTGTTTATCTTAGTATGCTTCTTCCACGACCTTACTAAGCGGTACGTTCTCTCGCTCTTCCACGTCTCCACTGATGATAGTCCTCTTCTACGTCTCTAATGATGGTAGTTCTCTTCCATGTCTCCACTGATGATATTTCTCTTCCACTCTCTTGCTTCCTGACCTATCAAATAAAACTTCGATTTTCAGGAACCGAATTACGGTCGAGGAGTTATTAAGTTACTGTTATTTCCGGCACAAGACTCACAGAGGTTTCAAGAGAGACTAATCTCGGCAGCATTCAAGAGGGATGATAAACGAAGGGATAAAACCTCCCAATTAGTAGTATCATTTAGCCCACAACCCGGATGGGCAATCAGCATCCACACATGGCAGGGCACAAGTTGCGAGCACTCACCCCTCAAGGAAGGTTCCTTGATGTTGGTAAGGGGCTCTTGATTTAGGGAATTGGATCTGTGCTCCAGTTCCCCGAATTAAGCCTGAATGCCTTCCACATCCCCCCCCCCAGGCGCTGTATAATCCTCCGGGTTTAGCGCTTCCCCCTTGATTATAATAATAATAATGCGAGCACTCAGCTGGCTTAACCCCTGGATCTGCTGCAAAGGCAGTTGAAACAGGCAATTAAGCAAGCCGAGTTCCTTGCGGCTTAAGTCCAGCAGAGAGGATTTTCACTGAGAACGTTCTGAATTTCCTAGTATACAACCGAATTCTCACATGATGAACTAAATCCACTGTATATAACATGAAAGGAAAGGCTGAAGAGCAGACTTGGCAGGCACATTAGCGCCTGAACCAGCACAGAGACGCAAACATGACATAGTAGGGTCTGGCAATTTGCCCTCAGGAAATGCTTACAACCCACAAGGCATCCGTTTTGTGTTTACTTGACGCTTATAACTTTAAGTGTAAACCATATTCTAAGTAGGTTTATAATGGCACATAATGGGCCCAGGGACTGTGTCCCACATTATTTTGACGAGCGAATTGTAGACACTAAGCATTGCCACTTCTTTTCCCTGTGTACTTGAGTGTTGTCAATGGTGAATACCTCAAAAATAAATGCTTCACTGACATACGATAAACAAATTTATTGGGTTGCATATGTCTGATACAGGAACGTGTTGTTGCAGCGCAAAGAGCTTACAACACAACACATTCCGTGGTCAAGTACAAGCAGCCAAACTCCTCAGTAATACTGGAAACCGTGTGTTGCGTGAGGTTCCCTCGTAATAAACACCATCAATGCTGCAAGATTTCCAACACAGTGAGCTCTCGGGAAGAGTAAACATTAACGTGAGGCCGTCTGGTAGCAAAAGCTTGAGATACATCATTGAGCATGGTCAATGCAGGACTCAGTGCAGTATTGCAGTATTATGTTGTACATTTTTAAAGTTTATGGAGTGTACGAAAACATTGCATAAAAAAACGGAGAGGAGCGCCCCGGAACTGTACGATCGCGGCCCAGTCTTGAGGTCACAGTAATGATGTGATTTGGGAACATCACCTCTGCATCACTGTATCGTAGAGGTTATTTTATATTTATTTTAATCAGGATTAAGCGCTAAGCCAGTAGGCTTCATATAGCTCCTGGCGAACTGGCAGTATTCAGGCTCGATCCAAATACGATGGGAAAGATAAGTCTAGTTCCCTGGATCAAGAGTTCCTCGCCAGCATCAAGGAAACTCCATTCGAGGGATTTTTCAGTGACTGTAAGCAAAGCAGCCAGGAAACTGACAGTGTTATAGTGTATCTCTTATGTACATGACAGCAGTGTCTGCATCACACTGTACAAGACATACATCGCCTCTCACTTTCAGTACACACACACACACGTACACACACACACACACACACACGTACACACACACACACACTTGGATTACCTTCCCCCATCCGTCCCTTTCGACTTCTGGACAAGGTAGAGGATTGCACAAGCCACTCACTTCGAGCCTAGTCTAATCCTGGTTGGACCTGTCATTTCAACAGAGCCTTCATCACTAAGGAGGTCAGTTACATTATTATTAAGCAGAGTGTTGATGTTTATAGATTCTTTCCATCTAGTTCAAGGAAAGAGATTATTTCACAAGACGGGCAACTATCAAAATTTTCACTCCACCTTTCTCAAGAGCACCACGTCAGCTATAAGTCATTCATGGTAATAACTAGACACTTATAATAGCGAGCAATTAAGAAAAATTTTCTTCGTGTAAGCAAGATTGACTTTGAAATTAGCGATTGTATTGTTTGTGCAGAGGAAGGAAGTGTATTATCAAAACACAGAAACCATCCAAATACAGATGTACAATATTCAAAACAACTGCAGATGAATTTAAAGAAACAGTCATTATCTGAGCTTGTAAACGATATTTTACATGAGGCGATGTTTAGGACACATAAGAAATGTTTTATCTTGCGGTTTTAGAGGCAAACCATCATCGGTAGTGTACTGTAGTACGATCATTGTGACTGCCGGGTCAGCCAGCAGCTGTCTGAGAGAATGTTTTTCATCTCTGAGGGAGAATAGTGTCCAGAATCCAGCACATATACCCAAACATCCGATATTATGGCTCATGAAACTCTGAGCGTTTTGGATTTCGCTTCTCATGAACTCATCCAAGTTTGTAAACACTCCGGTGGAGGAATTGACGTAGTTTGATGGTGCCTAATAGATTTTTACAAGTGTTACAATACGGTTTGATAGCATCAAATTTGTCATTAGTGCTGGCTTCACAGACAGCAGTGTACTAGTGCCACGAATAACGGTTACCCTTCTTTACACGATAAGTTCATTCGTAAATGTTCCGATTAAAATTTACAAAAACACAGACATCTCTGGAAATATAAATCATCTCGTTAAAGATCTATCTCTTGCCCCGGGCGAGGCAACAATTTGGCAAGAGAGTTGCAACAATACCTCGGCAGCGAGATGGATTCAACAACATGGGAATAGACCCATAAAAACAACACAGTCGACAGTACCTATTGCGTTGCAATCAGGGCCATAAACAATGCTTAAGATTATTTCTTGCAAGAGTGTGCAACTAATTGTGTCCGTGGCGGCCCACTAGCAGGGAGTGTTGTTAAGCAGTTTGTGGGGTGTGTGAAGCTTTCATGATTGTGTGTGAAGCTTTCATGATTGTGTGTGGAGCTTTTATCATTGTGTGTGTAGCTTTCATGATTGCGTGTGGAGCTTTCATGATTGTGTGTGTAGCTTTCATGATTGCGTGTGGAGCTTTCATGATTTTGTGTGTAGCTTTCATGATTGTGTGGAGCTTTCATGATTGTGTGTGGAGCTTTTATGATTGTGTGTGTAGCTTTCATGATTGCGTGTGTGAGCTTTCATGATTGTGTGTGTAGCTTTCATGATTGCGTGTGGAGCTTTCATGATTTTGTGTGTAGCTTTCATGATTGTGTGTGTAGCTTTCATGATTGTGTGTGGAGCTTTTATGATTGTGTGTGTAGCTTTCATGATTGCGTGTGGAGCTTTCATGATTTTGTGTGTACCTTTCATGATTGTGTGTGAAGCTTTCATGATTGTGTGTGTAGCTTTCATGATTGTGTGTGTAGCTTTCATGATTGTGTGTGTAGCTTTCATGATTGTGTGTGTAGCTTTCATGATTGTGTGTGTAACTTTCATGATTGTGTGTGAAGCTTTCATGATAGTGTGTGTAGATTTTATGATGGCGTGTGGAACTTTCATGATTGCGTGTGGAGCTTTCATGATTGTGTGTGGAGCTTTTATGATTGTGTGTGTAGCTTTCATGATTGTGTGTGTAGTTTTTATGATTGTGTGTGGAACTTTCATGATTGCGTGTGGAGCTTTCATGATTGTGTGTGGAGCTTTTATGATTGTGTGTGTAGCTTTCATGATTGTGTGTGGAGCTTTTAGGATTGTGTGTGTAGCTTTCATGATTGCGTGTGGAGCTTTCATGATTTTGTGTGTAGCTTTCATGATTGTGTGTGGAGCTTTTAGGATTGTGTGTGTAGCTTTCATGATTGTGTGTGGAGCTTTCATGATTGCGTGCGGAGCTTTCATGATTGTGTGTGAAGCTTTCATGATTGTGTGTGTAGCTTTCATGATTGTGTGTGTAACTTTCATGATTGTGTGTGAAGCTTTCATGATTGTGTGCGTAGTTTTCATGATTGTGTGTGTAGCTTTCATGATTGTGTGTGGAGCTTTCATGATTGTGTGTGGAGCTTTCATGATTGTGTGTGCAGCTTTCATGATTGTGCGTGAAGCTTTTATGATTGCGTGTGGAGCTTTCATGATTGCGTGTGGAGCTTTCATGATTGTGTGCGTAGTTTTCATGATTGTGTGTGTAACTTTCATGATTGTGTGTGAAGCTTTTATGATTGCGTGTGGAGCTTTCATGATTGTGTGTGGAGCTTTCATGATTGTGTGTTTTATGATAGCTTTCATGATTGATTTCATGATTGCGTGTGGAGCTTTCATGATTGTGTGTGTAGCTTTCATGATTGTGTGTGTAGTTTTTATGATTGCGTGTGGCGCTTTCATGATTGTGTGAGTAGTTTTTATGATTGCGTGTGGAGCTTTCATGATTGCGTGTGGAGCTTTCATGATTGTGTGAGTAGTTTTTATGATTGCGTGTGGAGCTTTCATGATTGCGTGTGGAGCTTTCATGATTGTGTGTGGAGCTTTCATGATTGTGTGTGTAGCTTTTATGATTGCGTGTGGAGCTTTCATGATTGTGTGTGGAGCTTTCATGATTGTGTGTGGAGCTTTCATGATTTTGTGTGTAGCTTTTATGATTGTGTGTGTAGCTTTCATGATTGTGTGTGTAGCTTTCATGATTGTGTGTGGAGCTTTCATGATTGTGTGTGGAGCTTTCATGATTGTGTGTGGAGCTTTCATGATTGTGTGTGTAGCTTTCATGATTGTGTGTAGCTTTCATGATTGTGTGGAACTTTCATGATTATGTGTGGAGCTTTCATGATTATGTGTGGAGCTTTCATGATTGTGTGTGTGTGTGTGTAGCTTTCATGAATGTGTGGAACTTTCATGATTGTGTGTGTAGCTTTCATGATTGTGTGTGGAGCTTTCATGATTTTGTGTGTAGCTTTCATGATTGTGTGAGAAGCTTTCATGATTGTGTGTGTAGCTTTCATGATTGTGTGTGAAGCTTTCATGATTGTGTGTGTAGCTTTCATGATTGTGTGTGAAGTTTTCATGATTGTGTGTGTAGCTTTCATGATTGTGTGTGTAGCTTTCATGATAGTGTGTATAGCTTTCATGATTGTGTGCGTAGTTTTCATGATTGTGTGTGTAGCTTTCATGATTGTGTGTGGAGCTTTCATGACAGTGTGTGTAGCTTTCGTGATTGTGTGCGTAGTTTTCATGATTGTGTGTGTAGCTTTCATGATTGTGTGTGGAGCTTTCATGATTGTGTGTGTAGCTTTCATGATTGTGTGTGTAGCTTTCATGATTGTATGCGTAGTTTTCCTGATTGTGTGTGTAGCTTTCATGATTGTGTGTGGAGATTTCATGATTGTGTGTGTAGCTTTCATGATTGTGTGTGTAGCTTTCATGATTGTGTGTGTAGTTTTTATGATTGCGTGTGGAGCTTTCATGATTGTGTGTGGAGCTTTCATGATTGTGTGTGTAGCTTTCATGATTGTGTGTGTAGTTTTTATGATTGCGTGTGGAGCTTTCATGATTGCGTGTGGAGCTTTCATGATTGTGTGTGGAGCTTTCATGATTGTGTGTGTAGCTTTCATGATTGTGTGTGGAGCTTTCATGATTGTGTGTGGAGATTTCATGATTGTGTGTGAAGCTTACATGATTGTGTGTGGAGCTTTCATAATTGTGTGTGGAGCTTTCATGATTGTGTGTGGAGCTTTCATAATTGTGTGTGGAGATTTCATGATTGTGTGTGAAGCTTACATGATTGTGTGTAGAGCTTTCATGATTGTGTGTAGAGCTTTCATGATTGTGTGTGAAGCTTTCATGATTGTATGTGGAGCTTTCATGATTGTGTGTGAAGCTTTCATGATTGTATGTGGAGCTTTCATGATTGTGTGTGGAGCTTTCATGATTGTGTGTGGAGCTTTCATGATTGTGTGTAGAGCTTTCATGATTGTGTGTAGAGCTTTCATGATTGTGTGTGAAGCTTTCATGATTGTATGTGGAGCTTTCATGATTGTGTGTGAAGCTTTCATGCAAGTGTGTGGAGCTTTCATGATTGTGTGTAGAGCTTTCATGATTTTGTGTGAAGCTTTCATGATTGTATGTGGAGCTTTCATGATTGTGTGTGAAGCTTTCATGCAAGTGTGTGGAGCTTTCATGATTGTGTTTACCTTCAGTTTACCTGGAGAGAGTTCCGGGGGTCAACGCCCCCACGGCCCGGTCTGTGACCAGGCCTCCTGGTGGATCAGAGCCTGATCAACCAGGCTGTTACTGCTGGCTGCACGCAATCCAACGTACGAGCCACAGCCCGGCTGGTCAGGTACCGACTTTAGGTGCTTGTCCAGTGCCTGCTTGAAGACAGCCAGAGGTCTATTGGTAATCCCCCTTATGTATGCTGGGAGGCAGTTAAACAGTCTCGGGCCCCTGACACTTATTGTATGGTCTCTTAACGTGCTAGTGACACCCCTGCTTTTCATTGGGGGGATGTTGCATAGTCTGCCAAGTCTTTTGCTTTCGTAGTGAGTGATTTTCGTGTGCAAGTTCGGTACTAGTCCCTCTAGCATTTTCCAGGTGTATATAATCATGTATCTCT
>NC_091305.1:20125984-20133484 GCF_038502225.1 Cherax quadricarinatus | reverse complement strand
CAGTGTCTTGAACGATTCCTTACTAAGGTAACGGAACGCTATTCTCAGGTTTGCCAGGCGCCCATATGCTACAGCAGTTATCTGGTTGATGTGTGCCTCCAGAGACATGCTCGGTGTTATGGTCAACCCAAGATCTTTCTCCTTGAGCGAGGTTTGCAGTCCTTGGCCACTTAGTCTATACCCTGTCTGCGGTCTGTGTGTGTGTGTGTGTGTGTGTGTGTGTGTGTGTGTGTGTGTGTGTGTGTGTGTGTGTGTGTGTGTGTGTGTATGTATGTGTGTGTGTGTGTGTGTGTGTATCTGTGTGTGTGAATTTTCTTATATATGAGTGCGTTGGGACATGTTATGTGAGTCAGTTTCCTATGTCTTTTGTTGTATATACATGCATTCTCTCTCTTAGATACCAAAATAGAAGGGCCACTATGCTTCTTCTTGATTCCTTACTATCCTTTTTAACTTCTGTGTCGCTGAGACCAGCGACTCGGTGAGTGTTGGAAGCGTTTCCTGCCAGATGGCCACACGGACACATTACAGCACAATGTTGAAACCAAGACCTTTTACTGAGTCCAGCGAATTATGATTGTTTTCCAGACTGGATCCACGACTCTTTATACTGTCTCGGATAACAAAGTTACATTATTCATACGTCTTTTCGGTAAACATTGAAAGTTCACAGTATGGAGAATGTAATGTGTATGAGAGTGAGGAATAATAAGGCATACACTGCTGTCCCCTTAGCAATGAATTCTTGTTCTATGGAGTCTTCCAGGGTCGTGCAAAGTGAATGTATCCTTGCAAAACTCACTCACTCCTGGTGAACCCTCCCAGTGAACCCTTTAGTGAAGCTTTCCCCTTTCATTTTTACATATCCCACTTCCATTGTGTATCTTCCTCTCTAACAAACTCTTAGCGTTGTGTATATCCTAATTTCCTCCGCTCGTCGTAGCATCTTTCCCTCACTGGAGCTGCTGTGGTCTCAGTATTATAAGTATCATTGTTGACAGTGTTACCTGTGTTTCCTCTCATTCACTGCGTCAACAACCTTATTTTTACTAGCAACATTCTCGTTCTCTTCGGGAGGTGAATGCAACTTTATTTTAGGCTCTGCGATGTCACGTCCTACATAGTTTTATTGAGCAGCAGCTTATGTACTAAGACAGAGTTGAGGCGATATTCTTCATGATCAGTTCTGGTTATAGAGACGAAGGAAACTGATCTGTGATGCTCGAGGACGCGTTGACCTCCCGCCCAGGTATCCAACACACGCGTGTCTTGTGCTTGATGATGAATTAACCTTCCTTCTAGGTATCTAAGTAACAAGTTTGTGGAGCTTGTCCGACAGAGGATCGAGCCTTCACCTCTGCACGAGCTGAATTACCCACACGGTTTTCGCACTCCGCAAAAAAAAAAAATTGAAGACGTGTGGAAGCTGTGTGTTTGAGAGAGAGAGAGGAAAGAATGTATGTAAAGTGAGATCATCACTGCTGTTCTTCATTACACACTCGGCCACTCCAAGACGCTCCGAGACGCAGTGTGTGTGTTTACGTTTCCTGACAGACCTTAAGAAAATATAAGTAATTCCTGATGAGTTGACACACCCGCCTCTCACCTCTTTCCTCTACTTCCCTCCCCCTCAAGGACTAACTTCATCCCCCCCCCGTTGCCTCATACTCTCCTGAGGAGAAGGAAAGAGGTAAGGGGGTTGTGAGAGGAGGAGCAGAAAGCGAGGGGGGAGGGGTAGAGTGTTAGGGGAGGGGTAGAGAGTGAGGGGAGGAGAACAGAGTGAGAGGAGGAAAATGATAAGGGAAGTAGAGAAATCAGGATGTGTCAACTGTAGCACTGTCACGTAGGATGTGTCATCTGCAGCATTGTCACACGTAGAATGTGTCATCTGTAGCATTGTCACACAGGATGAGTCATCTGTAGCATTGTCGCGCAGGATGTGTTATCTGTAGCATTGTCACGCAGGATGTGTTATCTGTAGCATTGTCACGCAGGATGTGTCATCTGTAGCATTGTCGCGCAGGATGTGTTATCTGTAGCATTGTCACGCAGGATGTGTTATCTGTAGCATTGTCACGCAGGATGTGTCATCTGTAGCATTGTCACGCAGGATGTGTCATCTGTAGCATTGTCACACGTAGAATGTGTCATCTGTAGCATTGTCACACAGGATGAGTCATCTGTAGCATTGTCGCGCAGGATGTGTTATCTGTAGCATTGTCGCGCAGGATGAGTCATCTGTAGCATTGTCACACGTAGGATGTGTCATCTGCAGCATTGTCACACGTAGAATGTGTCATCTGTAGCATTGTCACGCAGGATGTGTCATCTGTAGCATTGTCACACAGGATGTGTCATCTGTAGCATTGTCACATGTAGAATGTGTCATTTGTAACATTGTCGCGCAAGATGTGTCATTTGTAGCATTGTCGCGCAGGATGTGTCATCTGTAACATTGTCACGCAGGATGTGTTATCTGTAGCATTGTCACGCAGGATGTGTCATCTGTAGCACTGTCACGCAGGATGTGTCATCTGTAGCATTGTCACGCAGGATGTGTCATCTTTAACATTGTCACGCAGGATGTGTTATCTGTAACACTGTCACGCAAGATGTATTATATGTAACATTGTCACGCAAGATGTGTCATCTGTAGCACTGTCACGCAAGATGTGTCATCTGTAGCACTGTCACGCAAGATGTGTCATCTGTAGCATTGTCACGCAAGATATGTCATCTGTAGCATTGTCACGCAGGATGTGTCATCTGTAACACTGTCACGTAAGATGTGTCATCTGTAGCATTGTCACGCAGGATGTGTCATCTGTAGCACTGTCACGCAAGATGTGTCATCTGTAGCATTGTCACGCAGGATGTGTCATCTGTAACACTGTCACGCAGGATGTATTATCTATAACATTGTCACGCAGGATGTGTCATCTGTAACACTGTCACGCAGGATGTATTATCTGTAACATTGTCTCGCAAGATGTGTTATCTGTAACACTGTCACGCAGGATGTATTATCTGTAACATTGTCACGCAGGATGAGTTATGTGTAACACTGTCACGCAGGATGTATTATCTGTAACATTGTCACGCAGGATGTATTATCTGTAACATTGTCACGAAGGATGTGTTATCTGTAACACTGTCACGCAGGCTGTATTATCTGTAACATTGTCACGCAGGATGTGTCATCTGTAACACTGTCACGCAGGATGTATTATCTGTAACATTGTCACGCAGGATGTATTATCTGTAACATTGTCACGCAGGATGTGTCATCTGTAACACTGTCACGCAGGATGTATTATCTGTAACATTGTCACGCAGGATGTATTATCTGTAACATTGTCACGCAGGATGTGTCATCTGTAACACTGTCACGCAGGATGTATTATCTGTAACATTGTCACGCAGGATGTATTATCTGTAACATTGTCACGCAGGATGTGTCATCTGTAACACTGTCACGCAGGATGTATTATCTATAACATTGTCACGCAGGATGTGTCATCTGTAACACTGTCACGCAGGATGTATTATCTGTAACATTGTCTCGCAAGATGTGTTATCTGTAACACTGTCACGCAGGATGTATTATCTGTAACATTGTCACGCAGGATGTGTCATCTGTAACATTGTTACGCAGGATGTATTATCTGTAACATTGTCACGCAGGATGTATTATCTGTAACATTGTCACGCAGGATGTGTCATCTGTAACACTGTCAAGCAGGATGTATTATCTGTAACATTGTCACGCAGGATGTGTTATGTGTAACACTGTCACGCAGGATGTATTATCTGTAACATTGTCACGCAGGATGTATTATCTGTAACATTGTCACGAAGGATGTGTTATCTGTAACACTGTCACGCAGGCTGTATTATCTGTAACATTGTCACGCAGGATGTGTCATCTGTAACACTGTCACGCAGGATGTATTATCTGTAACATTGTCACGCAGGATGTATTATCTGTAACATTGTCACGCAGGATGTGTCATCTGTAACACTGTCACGCAGGATGTATTATCTGTAACATTGTCACGCAGGATGTATTATCTGTAACATTGTCACGCAGGATGTGTCATCTGTAACACTGTCACGCAGGATGTATTATCTGTAACATTGTCACGCAGGATGTATTATCTGTAACATTGTCACGCAGGATGTGTCATCTGTAACACTGTCACGCACGATGTATTATCTGTAACATTGTCACGCAGGATGTGTTATCTGTAACACTGTCACGCAGGATGTATTATCTGTAACATTGTCACGCAGGATGTATTATCTGTAACATTGTCACGAAGGATGTGTTATCTGTAACACTGTCACGCAGGATGTATTATCTGTAACATTGTCACGCAGGATGTGTCATCTGTAACACTGTCACGCAGGATGTATTATCTGTAACATTGTCACGCAGGATGTATTATCTGTAACATTGTCACGCAGGATGTGTCATCTGTAACACTGTCACGCAGGATGTATTATCTGTAACATTGTCACGCAGGATGTGTCATCTGTAACACTGTCACGCAGGATGTATTATCTGTAACATTGTCACGCAGGATGTATTATAAGAACATAAGAACATAAGAACGAAGGAACACTGCAGAAGGCCTACTGGCCCATGCGAGGCAGTTCCAAGTCTCCTACCGGCTTAAGCCAATGCACCCAACCTAGTCAGGTCAGGTCACATTGACTTAAGGGAGGAACACGGCAACCGACCTGGTAGCACAAGCTATCAGGTCCAACTTACACCCACCCACATCCACTCATGTATTTATCCAACCTATTTTTAAAGCTACACAACGTTCTGGCCTCTATAACTGTACTCGGGAGTTTGTTCCACTCATCCACAACTCTATTACCAAACCAGTACTTTCCTATATCCTTCCTGAATCTGAATTTTTCCAACTTAAAATCATTGCTGCGAGTCCTGTCTAGGCTAGATATTTTCAGCACACTATTTACATCCCCTTTATTTATTCCTGTCTTCCATTTATACACCTCAATCATTTCCCCCCTAATTCTACGTCTTTCTAGAGAGTGCAGATTCAGGGCCCTTAGTCTATCCTCATAGGAAAGGTTTCTGATACATGGGATCAACTTTGTCATCCTCCTTTGTACATTTTCCAGAGAATTTATATCCATTCTGTAATACGGTGACCAAAACTGTGCAGCATAATCTAAATGAGGCCTAACCAAGGATGTATAGAGTTGAAGAACAACCTGAGGACTCCTATTATTTATGCTTCTTGATATGAAGCCAAGGATTCTATTAGCTTTATTGCGAACACTTATGCACTGTTGTCTTGGTTTCAGATTACTGCTAACCAGAACTCCTAAATCTTTTTCGCAATCCGTAATATTAAGATCTACATTATTTAGTTTATATGTGGCATGGTTATTGTCCTGTCCAACATTTAGAACTTTGCATTTGTCTATATTAAACTGCATCTGCCACTTCTCCGACCACTGCATCAGTCTATTCAAATCTTCCTGGAGTGCTCGAATGTCCTCGTCAGAATGAATTCGACGGCCTATTTTGGTGTCATCGGCAAACTTGCCGATGTCGCTCTTTATGCCCTCATCTATGTCGTTTATGTAGATTGTGAACAGCAGGGGGCCCAACACTGACCCCTGTGGAACACCGCTCGTGACGCTTCCCCACTCTGATTTCTCCCCATTTATGCAAACTCTCTGCTGCCTATTTGTCAACCATGCCTCTATCCAGGAAAAAATTTCTCCTCCTATTCCATGTGCCTTAATTTTCCTCAATAGTCTCTGATGTGGGACCCTGTCAAAAGCCTTACTGAAGACCATATACACAATATCATATTCATTACCATGATCTACCTCCTCAAATACCTTAGTGAAAAAAGTTAATAAATTCGTAAGGCAGGAACGCCCCTTTGTAAAACCATGCTGAGATTCGTTGATTAATTTATGCTTTTCAAGGTGGCTACGAACTGCCTCGGCAATTATTGATTCCATAAATTTTCCCACTATGGAGGTTAGGCTTATTGGTCTATAGTTTGAAGCTAAGGACCTGTCACCTGTTTTGAAAATAGGTATCACATTTGCCATTTTCCACTTATCTGGCACCATGCCAGTTTGTAGTGATATGTTGAAAAGATTAGCCAAAGGTGTGCTAAGCTCCTCTTTACATTCCTTTAGAACCCTTGCATACAGTTCATCAGGGCCTGGGGATTTGTTAGGTTTTAATTTATCTATTTGCCTAAGGACCATGTCACTTGTGACCCAAATCGTGCACAGTTTATTATCGTCCTGTTCTACATAATTTATCATTACTGGAATATCGCTGGTATCCTCCTGTGTAAAAACTGAGAGGAAGTATGTGTTAAAAATTCTACACATTTCCTTATCACTGTCAGTGAGCTGACCCGAGGAACTTTTGAGTGGGCCTATCTTGTCCCTGATCTTACTTCTGTATACCTGAAAGAATCCTTTTGGGTTAGTCTTCGATTCTCTTGCAACTTTAACCTCATAATCTCTTTTTGCTTTTCTAATTCCTTTTTTTTATTTCTCTCTTTAACTGAATATATCGATTTCTTAATTGCCCCTCTCCTCTTTTGATTTGCCTATATATGCCTCTCTTTTGACCAATCAGATATTTTAATCTATTGTTCATCCATTTAGGATCATTTTTGTTTGATCTGATTTCCCTATTTGGAACATAATTTGACTGAGCAGCTAGAACTATGCCCTGGAAAGCATCATATCGGCAACCATCACCACCTACCTGACCCTTAGTCAGGTCATTCCAGTTCAGCCCACCTAAGTAATTTTTCAGTCCTATGAAATCAGCCAAGCGAAAGTCAGGGACGGAGACTTGATTGCCATTATTAGGGGAATTCCATGATATATTAAAACTGAGTGATTTGTGATCACTTTCCCCAAGCTCATCATTAACCTCAAGATTATTAATTAGTGTTTTCCTACTGGCAAGAACCAAGTCAAGGAGGTTATTTCCCCTAGTTGGCTCTGTCACAAACTGTTTTAAAAAACAATCCTGGATCGTATCAAGAAAGTCACCTGACTCTAAATTTCCTGTCAAATTGCTCCAGTCAATCTGTGTATAGTTGAAATCTCCCATTAGCACAACATTTTCGTATGTAGATGCCTTACGAATTTCGTCCCATAGAAGTTTACTGCACTCCCTATCAAGATTTGGGGCCCTGTAAATCACACCCAAAA
Source organism: Cherax quadricarinatus (assembly GCF_038502225.1). NCBI lineage: Eukaryota > Metazoa > Arthropoda > Malacostraca > Decapoda > Parastacidae > Cherax > Cherax quadricarinatus. The sequence goes on along the minus strand of NC_091305.1, from coordinate 20,126,248 downwards.
TTAGTTTTTCTCGGCCCTCGAGAAGCTGTAACCAAACAGATTCAGTGGCTGACGCTTCTAATTTAATATCTTGTCTAACACAACAATTTAAATTGTCTCTGACATACATCGCTACTCCACCACCTTTCCTGTTGACCCTGTCAGTGTGGAATAATTTATAGCCTTGTATGTGACATTCAGAGGGCATCTCTCTATCTTTCAGATTGAGCCAGGTCTCTGTTATAGCAATAATATCTATGTTTCCTGCACTTGCAATTAATCTTA
>NC_091305.1:20098484-20120984 GCF_038502225.1 Cherax quadricarinatus | reverse complement strand
GTAGTGTCTGCTGCGCCAGTAGTGTCTGCTGCACCAGCAGTGTATGCTACGCCAGCAGTGTCTGCTGCGCCAGCAGTGTCTGCTGCACCAGTAGTGTCTGCTGCGCCAGCAGTGTCTGCTGCGCTAGTAATGTCTGCTTCGTTTGTAGTGCCTGCTGCGCCAGCAGTGTCTGCTGTGTTAGTAGTGTCTGCTATGCTAGTAGTGTCTGCTGCGTCAGTAGTGTCTGTTGTACCAGTAGTGTATGCTGCGCCAATAGCGTCTGCTGCGCCAGTAGTGTCTGCTGCGCCAGCAGTGTCTCCTGCGCTGCTGTGCGCCAGTAGTGTTTGCTGCAGTGTCTGCTGTGCTGTGTTAGTAGTGTCTGCTATGCTAGTAGTGTCTGCTGCGTCAGTAGTATCTGTTGTACCAGTAGTGTATGCTGTGTCAGTAGTGTCTGCTGCGCCAATAGCGTCTGCTGTGCCAGTAGTGTCTGCTGCGCCAGCAGTGTCTGCTGCGCCAGAAGTCTCTGCTGCGCAAGTAGTGTTTGCTGCAAAAGCAGTGTGTGCTGCGCCAGTAGTCTCTGCTGCGCCAGTAGTGTCTGCTGCGCCAGCAGTGTCTGGTGCGTCAGTAATGTCTGCTGCGCCAGCAGTGTCTGCTGCGCCAGCAGTGTCTCGTGCGTCAGTAGTGTCTGCTGCGCCAGCAGTGTCTGCTGCAACAGTAGTGTCTGCTGCGCCAGTAGTGTCTGGTGTGCCAGCAGTGTCTGCTGCCCCAGTAGTGTCTGCTGCGCCAGTAGTATCTGCTGCAACATTAGTGTCTGCTGCAACAGTAGTGTCTGCTGCGTTAGCAGTGTCTGGTGCGCCAGTACTGTCTGGTGCGCCAGCAGTGTCTGCTGCATCAGCAGTATTTACTGCGCCAGCAGTGTCTGCTACGCCAGTAGTGTCTCCTGCAACAGTAGTGTCTGCTGCGCCAGTAGTGTCTGGTGCGTCAGCAGTGTCTGCTGCAACAGTAGTGTCTGGTTCGCCAGTAGTGTCTGGTGCGCCAGTACTGTCTGCTGCGCCAGCCGTGTCTGCTGAGCCAACAGTGTCTGCTGTGCCAGTAGTGTCTGCTGCGCCAGCAGTGTCTGTTGTACCAGTAGTGTATGCTACGCCAGTAGTGTCTACTGCGCCAATAGCGTCTGCTGCGCCAGTAGTGTCTGCTGCGCCAGCAGTGTCTCCTGCGCTGGTACTGTCTGCTGCGACAGCAGTGTCTGCTGCGCCAGTAGTGGCTGCTGCGCCAGCAGTCTGCTGCGCCAGCAGTCTCTGCTGCGCCAGTAGTGTCTGCTGCGCCAGTAGTGTCTGCTGCACCAGCAGTGTATGCTACGCCAGCAGTGTCTGCTGCGCCAGCAGTGTCTGCTGCACCAGTAGTGTCTGCTGCGCCAGCAGTGTCTGCTGCGCTAGTAATGTCTGCTGCGTTTGTAGTGCCTGCTGCGCCAGCAGTGTCTGCTGCGTTAGTAGTGTCTGCTATGCTAGTAGTGTCTGCTGCGCTAGTAGTGTCTGCTGCCCCAGCAGTGCCTGCTGCGTCAGTAGTGTCTGCTGCGCCAGCAGAATCTGCTGCGTTAGTAGTGTCTGCTGCACTAGTAGTGTCTGCTGCACTAGAAGTTTCTACTGAGCCCGCAGTGTCTGTTGCGCCAGTAGTGTCTGCTGCGATTGCAGTGTCTGCTGTGCCATTAGTGTCTGCTGCACCAGCAGTGTCTGCTGCGCCAGTAGTGTCTACTGCGCCAGTAGTGCCTGCTGCGTCAGTAGTGTCTGTTGCGCTAGCAGTGTCTGCTGCGCCAGTAGTGTCTGGTGTGCCAGTAGTGTCTGCTGCGCCAGCAGTGTCTGCTGCGCCAGTAGTGTCTGCTGCGCCAGTAGTGCCTGCTGCGTCAGTAGTGTCTGCTGCGCTAGCAGTGTCTGCTGCGCCAGAAGTCTCTGCTGCGCCAGTAGTGTCTGCTGCGAAAGCAGTGTGTGCTGCGTCAGTAGTCTCTGCTGCGCCAGTAGTGTCTGCTGCGCCAGCAGTGTCTGGTGCGTCAGTAGTGTCTGCTGCGCTAGCAGTGTCTGCTGCGCCAGAAGTCTCTGCTGCGCCAGTAGTGTCTGCTGCGAAAGCAGTGTGTGCTGCGCCAGTAGTCTCTGCTGCGCCAGTAGTGTCTGCTGCGAAAGCAGTGTGTGCTGCGCCAGTAGTCTCTGCTGCGCCAGTAGTGTCTGCTGCGCCAGTAGTGGCTGCTGCGCCAGCAGTCTCTGCTGCGCCAGCAGTCTCTGCTGCGCCAGTAGTGTCTGCTGCGCCAGTAGTGTCTGGTGCACCAGCAGTGTATGCTACGCCAGCAGTGTCTTCTGCTCCAGCAGTGTCTGCTGCGCCAGTAGTGTCTGCTGCGCCAGCAGTGTCTGCTGCGCTAGTAATGTCTGCTGCGTTTGTAGTGCCTGCTGCACCAGCAGTGTGTGCTGTGTTAGTAGTGTCTGCTATGCTAGTAGTGTCTGCTGCGCTAGTAGTGTCTGCTGCCCCAGCAGTGTCTGCTGCGTCAGTAGTGTCTGCTGCGCCAGCAGTATCTGCTGCGTTAGTAGTGTCTGCTGCTCTAGTAGTGTGTGCTGCACTAGAAGTGTCTACTGAGCCAGCAGTGTCTGTTGCGCCAGTAGTTTCTGCTGCGATTACAGTGTCTGCTGTGCCAGTAGTGCCTGCTGCGTCAGTAGTGTCTGCTGCGCTAGCAGTGTCTGCTGCGCCAGTAGTGTCTGCTGCGCCAGTAGTGCCTGTTGCGTCAGTAGTGTCTGCTGCGCTAGCAGTGTCTGCTGCGCCAGAAGTCTCTGCTGCGCCAGTAGTGTCTGCTGCGAAAGTAGTGTCTGCTGCGCTAGTAGTCTCTGCTGCGCCAGTAGTGTCTGCTGCTCCAGCAGTGTCTGGTGCGTCAGTAATGTCTGCTGCGCCAGCAGTGTCTGCTGCGCCAGCAGTGTCTCGTGCGTCAGTAGTGTCTGCTGCGCCAGCAGTGTCTGCTGCAACAGTAGTGTCTGCTGCGCCAGTAGTGTCTGGTGTGCCAGCAGTGTCTGCTGCCCCAGTAGTGTCTGCTGCGCCAGTAGTGTCTGCTGCGCCGGTAGTATCTGCTGCGTCAGGAGTGTCTGCTGCGTCAGCAGTGTCTGCTGCGCTAGCAGTGTCTGGTGTGTCAGTAGTGTCTGCTGCGCCAGTAGTGTCTGCTGCGCCTGCAGTGTCATGTGTGCCTGTAGTGTCTGCTGCGCCAGTAGTGTTTGCTGCGCCAGTAGTGTCTGCTGCGCCAGTAGTGTCTGGCGTGCCTGTAGTGTCTGCTGCGCCAGTAGTGTCTGCTGCGCCAGCAGTGTCTGGCGTGCCTGTAGTGTCTGCTGCGCCAGTAGTGTTTGCTGCGCCAGTAGTTTCTGCTGCGCCAGCAATTTCTGCTGCGCCAGCAGTGTCTGCTGCGTCAGTAGTGTCTGCTGCGCCATCAGTGTTTGCTGCGCCAGTAGTGTCTGCTGCGCCAGCAGTGTCTGCTGCGCCAGCAGAGTCTGCTGCGCCAGCAGTCTCTGGTGTGCCAGTAGTGTTTGTTGCGCCAGTAATGTCTGCTGCGCCAGCAGTGTCTACTGTACCAGTAGTGTATGCTGCGTCAGTAGTGTCTGCTGCGCCAATAGCGTCTGCTGCGCCAGTAGTGTCTGCTGCACCAGCAGTGTCTCCTGCTCTAGTACTGTCTGCTGCGACAGCAGTGTCTGCTGCGCCAGTAGTGGCTGCTGCGCCAGCAGTCTCTGCTGCGCCAGCAGTCTCTTCTGCGCCAGTAGTGTCTGCTGCGCCAGTAGTGTCTGCTGCACCAGCAGTGTACGCTACGCCAGCAGTGTCTGCTGCGCCAGCAGTGTCTGCTGCACCGGTAGTGTCTGCTGCGGCAACAGTGTCTGCTGCGCTAGTAATGTCTGCTGCGTTTGTAGTGCCTGCTGCGCCAGCAGTGTCTGCTGTGTTAGTAGTGTCTGCTATGCTAGTAGTGTCTGCTGCGCTAGTAGTGTCTGCTGCCCCAGCAGTGTCTGCTGCGTCAGTAGTGTCTGCTGCGCCAGCAGTATCTGCTGCGTTAGTAGAGTCTGCTGCTCTAGTAGTGTCTGCTGCACTAGAAGTGTCTACTGAGCCAGCATTGTCTGTTGCGCCAGTAGTGTCTGCTGCGATTGCAGTGTCTGCTGTGCCAGTCGTGTCTGCTGCGCCAGCAGTGTCTGCTGCGTCAGTAGTGTCTGCTGCGCCAGCAGTATCTGCTGCGTTAGTAGAGTCTGCTGCTCTAGTAGTGTCTGCTGCACTAGAAGTGTCTACTGAGCCAGCATTGTCTGTTGCGCCAGTAGTGTCTGCTGCGATTGCAGTGTCTGCTGTGCCAGTAGTGTCTGCTGCGCCAGCAGTGTCTGCTGCGCCAGTAGTGTCTGCTGCGCCAGTAGTGCCTGCTGCGTCAGTAGTGTCTGCTGCGCTAGCAGTGTCTGCTGCGCCAGAAGTCTCTGCTGCGCCAGTAGTGTTTGCTGCGCCAGTAGTGTCTGGTTCACCAGTAGTGTCTGGTGCGCCAGTAGTGTCTGCTGCGCCAGCAGTGTCTGCTGAGCCAGCAGTGTCTGCTGCGCCAGTAGTCTCTGCTGTGCCAGTAGTGTCTGCTGCGCCAGCAGTGTCTGGTGTGCCTGTAGTGTCTGCTGCGCCAGTAGTCTCTGCTGCACTAGCAGTGTATAGTGCGTCAGTAGTGTCTGCTGCGACAGCAGTGTCTGCTGCGCCAGTAGTGTCTGGTTCGCCAGTAGTGTCTGGTGCGCCAGTAGTGTCTGGTGCGCCAGTAGTGTCTGCTGCGCCAGAAGTGTCTGCTGCGCCGGTAGTGTCTGCTGCGCCAGCAGTGTCTAGTGCGTCAGTAGTGTCTGCTGCGCCAGCAGTGTCTGCTGCGCCAGCAGAGTCTGCTGCGCCAGCAGTCTCTGGTGTGCCAGTAGTGTCTGTTGCGACAGTAGTGCCTGCTGCGCCAGCAGTGTCTGCTGTGTTAGTAGTGTCTGCTATGCTAGTAGTGTCTGCTGCGTCAGTAGTGTCTGCTGCGCTAGCAGTGTCTGCTGCGCCAGAAGTCTCTGCTGCGCCAGTAGTGTCTGCTGCGAAAGCAGTGTGTGCTGCGCCAGTAGTCTCTGCTGCGCCAGTAGTGTCTGCTGCGCCAGCAGTGTCTGGTGCGTCAGTAATGTCTGCTGCGCCAGCAGTGTCTGCTGCGCCAGCAGTGTCTCGTGCGTCAGTAGTGTCTGCTGCGCCAGCAGTGTCTGCTGCAACAGTAGTGTCTGCTGCGCCAGTAGTGTCTGGTGTGCCAGCAGTGTCTGCTGCCCCAGTAGTGTCTGCTGCGCCAGTAGTGTCTGCTGCGCCAGTAGTATCTGCTGCGTCAGGAGTGTCTGCTGCGCCAGCAGTGTCTGCTGCGCTAGCAGTGTCTGGTGTGTCAGTAGTGTCTGCTGCGCCAGTAGTGTCTGCTGCGCCAGCAGTGTCTGGTGTGCCTGTAGTGTCTGCTGCGCCAGTGGTGTTTGCTGCGCCAGTAGTGTCTGCTTCGCCAGTAGTGTCTGGCGTGCCTGTAGTGTCTGCTGTGCCAGTAGTGTCTGCTGCGCCAGCAGTGTCTGGCGTGCCTGTAGTGTCTGCTGCGCCAGTAGTGTTTGCTGCGCCAGTAGTGTCTGCTGCGCCAGCAGTGTCTGCTGCGTCAGTAGTGTCTGCTGCGCCATCAGTGTTTGCTGCGCCAGTAGTGTCTGCTGCGCCAGCAGTGTCTGCTGCGCCAGCAGAGTCTGCTGCGCCAGCAGTCTCTGGTGTGCCAGTAGTGTCTGTTGCGCCAGTATTGTCTGCTGCGCTAGCAGTGTCTGGTGTGTCAGTAGTGTCTGCTGCGGAAGTAGTGTCTGCTGCGCTAGCAGTGTCTGGTGTGCCTGTAGTGTCTGCTACGCCAGTAGTCTCTGCTGCGCTAGCAGTGTCTGGTGCGTCAGTAGTGTCTGCTGCGACAGCAGTGTCTGCTGCGCCAGTAGTGTCTGCTGCGACAGCAGTGTCTGCTGCGCCAGTAGTGTCTGGTGTGCCAGTAGTGTGTGCTGCGTCAGTAGTGTCTGCTTCGCTAGCAGTGTCTGCTGCGCCAGTAGCGTCTGGTGTGCCAGTAGTGTTTGCTGCGCCAGTAGTCTCTGCTGCGGCAGTAGTTTCTGCTGCGACAGCAGTGTTTGGTGCGTCAGTAGTGTCTGCTTCGCCAGCAGTGTCTGCTGCGACAGTAGTGTCTGCTGTGTCAGGAGTGTCTGCTGCGCCAGCAGTGTCTGCTGCGCCAGCAGTCTCTGGTGTGCCAGAAATGTCTGCTGAGCCAGTAGTGTCTGCTGCGCCAGTAGTGTTTGCTGCGCCAGCAGTGTCTGCTGCGCCAGCAGTTTCTGGTGTGCCAGTAGTGTCTGCTGCGCCAGTATTGTCTGCTGCGCCAGCAGTGTCCGCTGCGCCAGCAGTGTCTGGTGTGCCAGTAGTGTCTGGTGCGCCAGCAGTGTCCGCTGCGCAAGCAGTGTCTGGTGTGCCTGTAGTGTCTGCTGCGCCTGTAGTGTTTGCTGCGCCAGTAGTCTCTGCTGCGCCAGTAGTGTCTGCTGCGCCAGCAGTGTCTGGTGCGTCAGTAGTGTCTGCTGCTCCAGCAGTCTGCTGCGCCAGCAGTGTCTGCTGCGCCAGTAGTGTCTGCTGCGCCATTAGTGTCTTCTGCGTCAGTAGTGTTTGCTGCGCTTGCAGTGTCTGCTGCGCCAGTAGTGTCTGGTGTGCCAGTAGTGTCTGCTGCGCCAGTAGTGTCTGCTGCGCCAGTAGTGTCTGCTGCGCCAGTATTGTCTGCTGCGCCAGTAGTGTCTGCTGCGCCAGTCGTGTCTGCTGCGCCAGTAGTGTCTGCTGCGCCAGTAGTGTCTGATGCGCCAGCAGTGTCTGGTGTGCCAGCAGAGTCTGCTGCGCCAGCAGTGTCTGGTGCGCCAGTAGTGTCTGGTGCGCCAGTAGTGTCTGGTTCGCCAGCAGTGTCTGGTGCGCCAGTAGTGTGTGGTGCGCCAGTAGTTTCTGCTGCGCCAGTAGTGTCTGGTGCGCCAGTAGCGTCTGGTGCGCCAGTAGTGTCTGCTGCGCCAGTAGTGTCTGCTGCGCCAGTAGTGTCTGGTGCACCAGTAGTGTCTGCTGCGCCAGTAGTGTCTGCTGCGCCAGTAGTGTCTGCTGCGCCAGTAGTGTCTGGTGCGCGAGTAGTGTGTGGTGCGCCAGTTGTGTCTGGTGCACCAGTAGTGTCTGGTGCGCCAGTAGTGTCTGGTGCGCCAGTAGTATCTGGTGTGCTAGTAGTGTCTGGTGCGCCAGTAGTGTTTGGTGCGCCAGTAGTGTCTGGTGCGCCCGTAGTGTCTGGTGCGCTTGTAGTGTCTGCTTCGCCAGTAGTGTCTGCTACGCCAGTAGTGTCTGGTGCGCCAGTAGTGTTTGCTGTGCCAGTAGTGTCTGGTGCGCCAGTAGTGTCTGCTTCGCCAGTAGTGTCTACTGCGCCAGTAGTGTCTGGTGCGCCAGTAGTGTCTGGTGCGCCAGTAGTGTTTGCTGTGCCAGTAGTGTCTGGTGCGCTTGTAGTGTCTGCTTCGCCAGTAGTGTCTGCTGCGCCAGTAGTGTCTGGTGCGCCAGTAGTGTTTGCTGTGCCAGTAGTGTCTGGTGCGCCAGTAGTGTCTGGTGCGGCAGTAGGCTCTGCTGCGCCAGTAGTGTCTGCTGCGCCGGTAGTGTGTTCACTACTGGTCGATGCTCAGGTCACAATCGGGAAGTGTGTTAACTTTAATGTCTTTTAGCAATAAGCTCAACCACGTTATTACTCACGTCTTTAGTTACGTAACATATTTTTTTTGTTTATTAATCTATATAGATTTTTATACCTTCGAGATTACTAAAATCCATTAAAGAATCTATTTAGGAAAATGCTGCTTTAACTGGGCTGGCACATGACAGTTTGTCAGTGTCTCTCCTCACAGATAATTCGTTAAGGTGAACGTAATTCACCTCTACAGTACAAATGAAATCCTTAACTAACTGTCGTTATAGTGATCTTCACTTCTGTGTTGTTGTATTTCTTATTTGCACTGCTTGTACTTCTTTTCCGCTAAATTTGCCACATTTTCAATACCTGGAGTATATCTGGAGGGGGTTTCAGGGATAAATGCCCCCGCGGCGTTCTAATTGCCTCTGAGTAACCTATCCATACATTTTATGCGATGTTGCATACACTTAATGCCGTTTGTATTGATCTGCGGTGGCGGGCAACAATAGCCTGATCGGTCAGGCCAGCAACCAGCTGGCCTGGTCTAAAACCGCGAGGGCGGTGACCTCCAGAAGCGACTCCAAGTAACCTCCAGGTTACGGCAAACATACACATATAACAGCAAATACACGCTTCTCGATGCAACGTAAAACTCGCATGTCTTGCGTTGTATCGTATCTCAGGTTTAAACGCTCTCAGTTCAGGTTTTCTGGTGGCTGCACTCTGCCTAAGTAACCACGACCACCACTGAGATAGCCTCCAAGTAAAGTTTTTTTTTCGTATTTTATTAGAGATATCGGAGGGTCCAGGAAAGATGCTCGCGGAATTTCAGTTGAAAATTACTGACGTAGGTGGACTGAAGGAGGACCAATGGCAGCCTGACGTCTAAACAAAGCTGAATCAGTCGTGAACCTTAAGCAATTATTGCTATAATAATAATAATAATAATAACAACAACAACAACTATTATTATTATTATTATTATTATTATTATTATTATTATTATTATTATTATTATTATTATTATTATTATTATTATTATTATTATTATTATTATTTCAGCGAACTGGCCGTGTCCCACAGTGGCAGTGTGACCTAAAAAGGAAAACTAAAGTTTTTTTTTTTAATTTAGTAATTTATACAGGAGAAGGGGTTAATAGCATCTTGCTTCCGGCATTTTAGTCGCGTCTTACGACATTCATGGCTTACAGAGGAAGAATTCTTTTCCACTTCTCCATGGAGATAAGAGAAAATAACGAAGAACAAGAACTATTAAGAAAATAGAGGAAAACCCTGATGGGTGTGTATATATATGCATGTACAATTGTACATACATGTGTAGTGTGACCTAAGTGTAAGTAGAAGTAGCAAGACTTACTTGAAATCTTGCATATTTATGAGACAGAAAGAAAACACCAGCAATCCTACCATAATGTAAAACAGTTACAGGTTTCCGTTTTACACTCACTTGGATTATTATTATTATTATTATTATTATTATTATTATTATTATTATTATTATTATTATTATTATTATTATTATTATTATTATTATTATTCGTGGGGAATCGCTAAGCTCACCTGAAGCCTAAGAAATCAGCAAGTTTGATGTATGGAAGGGGGGGGGGGTAGCTACAACACCATGGATCAAGATCCCGTCACAAGCCTCAGGATTTGGTTGGTGGTCAATCAGACCGTCATGAGAGGACAGAAGTCGACCAAAATTCTTTAATCAGAGATGTGATTGTCACCTCATCAAGGGGATGAGGTTATTAGTGACCCTTTCAATGAAGATGCTAGTGACCCCTTCAATAAAGAAATTAGCTAGCTTGGTAGTTCTCTGTTAGCAGTCACCTTTTGTCAGGGTTACTTTATTCCCATGTTACTTTATTCACGAATATCATCAGAACAATAGCATGGGAGAAAAGATGGATAATTTAATAAGTGTATCTCATCTCATTTCACTGTGTCATCTCTTGTGAGAAGCACTGTTATAAGAGCCAGAGTTGTGGCCGTTGGTAGCCACAGTGTGCGTATGTGTGTGTGTGTGCACCGCTGCCATTGCAACCGGAGCCGTGGTCGTCTTCGTGGTCGTCGCCCCCACCACCACCACCACTGCCGCCGCTGCAGGAAAAGGGGAGGAAAGGGAGGGGGGGGGGAAGTAGGGTGAGAAGCGGAGTCCTAGGCTCCGGGTGGTGAGTCTTCTTCACCTAGATCAAGCCAGTTGAAAGTCGTGAGGCTCACCTACTGGGTCAAGGAACCTCCACTCCCCTGAAGCCACACTTAAATTACCCGTAACGAGCGTGGCTCGAGCTCCCTGCCAGGCCAATATACAATTTTCCATGATTGCGAATAGATGGAGCTCTCTCGTGAAGCTTTCTGGGTTACCACAACCCAGGGTATAACCTTTCACACTCGCTTTAGCTTGCCACTCACTCTCCTGATTTTTTTTATCTTATATAATTTTAAAACGTGATCACATAAATCCCACATATACGGAAAACTAGGAAGAATCTGTGTATTTGGACCTGAGAAAGGCCGAAACATGTTGCCAAAACCAGGTCGCTAGTGAGATAAAGTCAGTGGTAGTAGTAGTAGTAGTAGTAGCAGCAGCAGCAGTGGTGGTGATTATAGTAATATTGATAGGCTCCATCTCAGGCTATGCAATAAACAGCCTTGTATTCATACTCGGTCCCGCAAATGTCCAGTGTTTCGCTTCCCTAGCGAACGAGACAGTTCCACATTTTCACATCGGCGAAAAACAGAATACGTCTATGTAACACGGAATTACGTCTGCTTAATGCGGAATTTGCTGATGTAACACTGAGTACGTCGTCATAACACGGTATACGTTATCGTAGCACAGAATATGTTGATGTAAGACGGAATACGTTATCGTAACACTTCATACGTTGTCGTAACACTGCATACGTTGTCGTAACACTGCATACGGCGTCGTAACACTGCATACGTTGTCGTAACACGGTATATGCCTTCGTAACAAGGACTTTGTCGAAAATTCCTCAGAACAAGGAGACATGGACGGAATATACACACCAAGTTGAGTCACAGAGATAAAAGAAAATATATTTTTAAAGCATAATTATGTTGAAGAAGTGGAATGTGAGGGAAGACGACTGGAGGCAGGGGGTTAAGGCTTGACACAGCAAAAGCCATGTCGCGTCAGTTGCCTGAAAGACCTCACTTTTCTCCCGTAAAATGAATCCGGTAATTGGACAATTGTACACGATTCACTGCGGACGCTTAGTGTGTGTGTGTGAGTGTGAGGGTGTGCGTGCGTGTGTGTGTGTGTGTGTGTGTGTGTGTGTGTGTGTGTGTGTGTGTGTGTGTGTGTGTGTGTGTGTGTGTGTGTGTGTGTGTGTGTGTGTGTGTGTGTGTATGTGTGTGTATGTGTGAGGATGTGTGTGTAACTATAATTTTTTTAATAAGCTAAAGGACAGTTACAGGAGCGGAGTCATGCTCACTGTGTCTCCTACTCAATGTTTCTCTTCGTCAGAAGCAAATGTTATGTTTCTAATCACGCAAAGAGTTTTTAGCTGGAGGAAGGGAAGTATCCATATATCTTAGGGTATGGAACTCAGTTTCTGAACAATTTGTCATTTTCCTATTAAAAAATATAATAAAATCCTTATGATTTTCTTTCAGCTGTTCTGTTCCAAGCTACTGATATCTATTGAAATCATACTGATACCTAATAGAACCAATGATGATGATTTTGACAGTCTGGCGAAGGGGGGTATGGGTGTCAGCATATTTCAGATATCCTAGCCGTGATGCCACGGACCTTTCAAATACTGTCATGTGAACATAGTTTGAACTTCTATGACGCTGCCCCTGCCGTAAGGCTGGCCCCTGGCAGTCAGACACTTAAGTCTCTAGCAGTCATGACATCAGACTGCAGACTGGGCTTCCTACCATAGGTTAGATAAATACATGAGTGGGTGTGGGTGGGTGTGAGTTGGATCTGATTAGCTTGTGCTGCTGGGTCTGGTGCCGTGCTCCTTCCTTGAGTGGAGGTGACTAGACTGGGTGGTCATTGGGCTAATCCGGGGGAAGGAGGACGACATGGACCTGCTCCGCATGGGTCAGTAGGCCTGTTGCAGTGTTCCATCTTTCTTATGTTCTTATGTTCTTATATTCTCAATATACCAATATAACAGTCTGAGTTATCATTCACCATCACTCCACTTATGATCCCTCACGACACAGGGACACAGGCAATCCATCGGGGGTCTTAAATCGTAAAAAGGTTAAGATCCCATGTCAGGTGATGCAATTATTATAATTATGATTACCATTACTATTATGAGAAACGCTAACCTCAAAGAGGTCACACAACCCCAGAAGGGTAGTGAGGTTTGATCCGAGGGTAGGAAGAGCAGATACAGTTCCTGGGATCAAGAGCCCTTCACCGACATCAAGGCACCACCTTGGAAGGACGCAGTGGTTGTATAAATTTGTTGCTTCACTTAGAACCTTCCCAGTGGTCTACCACTGTCAACACCCCAGAGTTCTATCACTCTGCAAACCATCGCAAATCATTATAAATATCTCACTGGTTAATTGGTCTTAAAACCCGATCGACACACGAGTGACATTAAGATTAGATGTTACCTCTTCGCCACCAGGAGAAAACACTTCAGTAGTGTGAAGGTAAGGGAACTTAATGTAGGCAAGTTAGAAACGTAACTTCAGGATAAAGATTGGCTCTGAGGGTCGGGCCAGTACAGCCTGTGTAGGAAGCGTGCACGGGGACATAGGGCAATCATGTGTCCTTGTATGAGCGTATTTAATCAATAACAACACTGCGACTAGCCGAGGACTCAAACCCATATTGTTTTGGCCTGCCTCATGGTGAGCGAAAATCACATGACACTCTAACCCACATTATGAGGTGGGCCAAAACGCTAGTCGCAGTGTTGTTATTGATTAAATACCACTCGGTCGTGGTTACAATAATATATATACTGCTTGTGGAGGCTAGTACACCAAACGGGGAGTAGAATGAAATTAGCTCCGAGGCACCCACACCACCGTATGTCCTCGGATCACGGTAACACACCTAGCTCTGCTGGGTGCGTGATTTTTGTAGGATTTGGTGGTCCTGTGGGTTAGAGCGTCATGGGATTTTCGCTCACCATGAGGCGGGTCAAAACGACATGGGTTCGAGTCCTTGGCTAGTCGAAGTGTTGTATATATATATATATATATATATATATATATATATATATATATATATATATATATATATATATATATATATATATATATATATATATATATATATATATATGCAATAAGATCACAGTAAACAGGTGATTTCAGAATATGCAAAACAACCACTGTGAAAGAATAGTGAAATTCCAAGCGCTTTCGTGACTTCTCACATTATCAAGGACCTATAAAAGTAATACATCAAGGAAGGCATACAAATGGTCTAGATTTATCCACTGATGAAATTAATATTAGTAAAGGAATGGTATATAACTCTATGTTAAAACAAAGCACTCCCAATTGCCCTCAAAGATTCTTTAAGTCTTATGATACACTTAACAATAATAAGAATTTGCGCCTTACCAAAGCAGATAAAATAAATGCAATAGTAATTATGAAAGAAAATGATTACCAAGAAAAAATGAATAATCTCTTAGATGATTCTGAAACCTATTCTAAACTTAGAAAGAATCCCTTAGAAACCGTTAACAGTAATTTCAATAAAACAATAAAACTTCTACTAAAAGGCAAAGATGAATTAATTAAACAATTTACTTCCACTAATCCATCTTTGCCTTACATGTATGGACTAATAAAAACACACAAACCAGGGAATCCAGTCAGACCAATTATTAGCTCCATAGGAGCAGTTTCGCATAAATTATCCAAATGGCTTGTTGACATTTTGAGCCCCATTGTTGGTCACATTTCTAACTTTAATGTTAAAAACAACATAGATTTAGTTGATAAATTAAGCTCATTGACTGACTTAAATAATTTTAACATGGTTAGTTTTGATGTTACTTCCTTGTTTACAAAAGTTCCAGTTGATGATTTATTAAGTTTCTTATCTGAAGAACTTGTTAATTATGATTTACCATTGCCAGTTCCTATTTTCATTAAACTTATTAAACTTTGCATTGTTGATGCAAAATTTGTATTTAATGATAAGTTTTATACTCAGAAGTTTGGTATGGCAATGGGAAATCCTCTTTCACCTGTTCTTAGTAACTTATACATGGAATTTTTTGAAACAAGATTGCTTAACACAATCCTCCCTAATAGAGCTAAATGGTTCAGATATGTTGATGATATTTTGTGTCTTATGCCCAAAAATGTAGATATACACCATTTCCTTGGAAAATTAAATAGCTTAGCCCATTCTATAAACTTTACTGTTGAGTTTGAAGAAAATAACTCATTGCCTTTTCTAGATGTTTTAATTATTAAGGATAATAATGAATTCAAATTTAAAATTCACAGAAAACCTACGAATAACTGTTCCTATGTCCACTATTATTCCTCGCATCAAGATAAAGTTAAACTGCCTGTTTTCTCATCAAAGTTTTGGAGAGCTTTGCGTATTTGTAGTCCAGAGTTCATAGATGAGGAAATATCGAAAATTTATGAAATAGCTAATGATCTGAAAAACCCAAGAAACGTAATTGATAAATCTTTTAAAATTGCTAGAAATACTTTTTACAATCCAAAAAGGGACAACCAGCCTTATTCAACTAGAAATACGTTGGTTCTCCCTTACCATGAAAACTTGGTTGATATGCCTTCTCTTCTTAAGACTTTTAATATCAGAGTTGTATTTAAAAATCTTGATACAGTAAAAAAAAAAACTCTTGATAAAGAATTCCCCCAAAATGCTGATGGATGTGTCTATAAGATTCCTTGCAAAATCTGCGATAAAGTTTATTACGGTCAAACTGGTAAAAATCTCGAACTAAGATTAAAACAACATAAATACAGCATTAGAACTGGAGAAGATTCCAATGCTCTATTTATTCATGTGAGAGATTTTTAACCATCCAATTGATTTTCAAAAAGTTGAGAAAGATGTACCAAGCAAGTCCATGGTCGACAGGAATATAATTGAATCTTGTTTCATAAAAAGCAGTTTTGAAAATAATATGAATATTTCTTCTGGTTTGTATAAATCAGATCCATTTATAATTAATAAAATTTGGGAAGAATTTAATAATACATTGGACAAATAGTAAATCTTAATTCTTGGGTAGAATATTTTGTTAGTGGGATGTCGTGAAGGACCTTTCTAGTTGGGCCAGCAGGCCTCCTGCAGTGTTCCTCCTTTCTTATAAGTCGGGTGTCGTCGCAAGTCAGGTGTTACTTTGTTGTGGGATGTGATGGTGAGGTGTGGTCTAGACCCTTCATATGCCTTCCTATGATGCATTACTTTTATTGTTCCCTGATAATGTGAATAGTCACGAAAGTGCTTGGAATTTCACTATTCTCTCACAGCGGTTTTATGCACACACACACACACACACACACACACACACACACACACACACACACACACACACACACACACACACACAGACACAGACACACACACACACACACACACACACACACACACACACACACACACACACACACACACACACACACACACACACACACACACACACACACACACACACATATATATATATATATATATATATATATATATATATATATATATATATATATATATATATATATATATATATATATATATATATATATAGGATGGGGTCCACCTCTGGTGTAAATTGTGGGACCCATAGCCTCGGAGAAGTGGATAAAAAAGCTTCAAGGAAGAATATATGGATTTCTTCCTGAAGTCGTTTGAATATTAAACTTCTCCTACCACCCCATCTTTTCATTTTTTTTACCAAAAGGTATATTTTATTACATAATATGGTACAATAGATTTAAGAGATACATTTTTGATAATGTTGTGTATAGTGATGGTGATAATGTTGGGTATAGTGATGTGATAATGTTGTGTATATTCATGAGGGGAGAGCTAAACCCGTAGGGTAATAAGGCAACAAGGAGATTAATAATAATAATAATAATAATGATAATAATAATAATAATAATAATAATAATAATAATAATAATAATAATAATAATAATAATAATAATAATAATAATAATACACCAAACTGGTGTCCTCACACCAGCCTGGTGGTCATGTACTCGTCATAAATTCTTCACTCCTCGTCGTAACGACGACTTCCTTTTCTAGATCTGCTATGTCGTCTAAATGAATCATCGTCATATAATTCGACTTCGTCAACGTGGAGGACGTTATTGTCAGGGGATTCATTATTGTCAGTGACATGGCGCCTCTCTTGGAAGTTCTGCTTCTTCTTCTTTTTCTTCTTCTTCTTGCAAACGAGATCCCAATCACCCTGCTCATCGTTGTTGGCGACGTGGTTGTCACCTAGATCATCCTTGGGAACGTAGTTGTCACCTAGATCATCCTTGGGAACGTGGTTGTCACCTAGATCATCCTCGTAAACGTGGTTGTCACCTGAATCGTCCTCGTGAAAGTGGTTGTCACAGTAATTTTCGTAGTTGGGAATGTGGTCATCGCAGAAGTCAGAATTATATGAATTGATTGCCCTATGTGGTTCTTCCTGCTCACTGAGAGAAGTAAAGCACTGTTCAGGCTTGCTCCTCCCTTCACTTGTGTTGCGTCCCAGGCGCATGTTCCTTAATCAGCCTGCCTCAAACTTTGTAGATTCGTCTTTTGGGACGTCATCTCTGGTCACCATCTTATGTTCAGGCTCGCGTCTAACTTCACTTGTGTTGCCTCCCAGGCGCAGGTTCCTCAGCCAGTCTGGCTCAAACTTTGTTGATTCCTTTTTTGGGACGTCATCTCTGGTCACCATCTTATCTTCTTGGCAGGGACTGCCGTCTTCTTTTGAACTTTTCTCGTCTTTAGCACTTTCTGCCCCGTCTTCACGGCTTTCTGTCCCGTCTTCACGGCTTTCTGTCCCGTCTTCACGACTTTCTTTTCCGTCTTGACGAATTTCTGTCCCGTCTTCACGACTATCTGTCTCATTTTCACGACATTTCCTCCTGTCCTGGAGATCTTCCTCATACTGGGAGTCGTTTTCCTGCACAGAGAGGGACAAAGTGTTG
The DNA here is from genome assembly GCF_038502225.1 of Cherax quadricarinatus. Classification (NCBI taxonomy): domain Eukaryota; kingdom Metazoa; phylum Arthropoda; class Malacostraca; order Decapoda; family Parastacidae; genus Cherax; species Cherax quadricarinatus. The sequence goes on along the minus strand of NC_091305.1, from coordinate 20,104,108 downwards.
GTTAGGGACATGGTGTCGGGGAGCATCACAGTGTTGGGGAGGGTCATAGCATCGGGGAGAGTCATTGTGTCAGGAACGGGCTTTGAAGGACCTACAGTCACAAAGGTAGCAGTGAGTACTTGTTGACCAGTACACACGGAGTAACTAGTACCTGAAAGTGTTGGTGACTTCCGAACTCTGAGTATTGCACCAAGAGTCCAGCAAGTCCCTCCTAGCACCATCAAAACACCCAGCAGAAGGACTGGCATAAACTGGGTGAGTGAAGAAGTTCCCTTGAAGGACTTATTCATATCCTTGAGGAGGATCTCCAGTTGTTTGACATCCTGGCTGGCTTGGTACCCTCTGAGGAAAATATCCGGAAGAGGCCAGAATTGTGGAGCCCACCAACGGCTTACCTGGCTTGCTGGGGTCTGTGGGGAGGTATAACTATTACAGTTTATAATAATCCCCATCCCAGGGATTCCACAAAGTTTCCGGGGAAGAGACTCACAGGTCAAGGAAGCTTCTTCGACCTCCTTTAGGAGTCGTGTCCGGGCCTCTTCCAGCTCCTGGACCCATTCATCAAAAACGCCACATAAACAAACAAAAACAAAGATGAATACCACCATACAAACAACAATGGTGAAAGTTCTCAGCAATGCCATAGTTGGAATTGCGACTCAAAAATTTAAGACTATTTAATGAATTCTTAAGATTCGAAAACTTAAAAATATCACCGAATTATAATTTATGGGATATTTATCCTTGATTATGATACAAATACAACATATGAAAAATATAGTGCACTTATAATTTTGCTCTGGCCTTGTGTATATAGATGGTAATAGATATTTATAGTGATGACGTTAATGATGTGCATAGTGATGGTGATAATGTTGTGTATAGTGATTGTGATAATGTTGTGTATAGTGATGGTGATAATGTTGTGTATAGTGATTGTGATAATGTTGTGTATAGTAATGATGATAATGTATGTAATGATGGTGATAAATGTTGCATATAGTGATGGTGATGTGTGTAATGATGGTGATAAATGTTTTGTATAGTGATGGTGATAGATGTGTAGTACAGTGATTGTGAAATATATGAAGTACAGTGATGGTGATAATGTAGTGTATAGTGGTGTTGAAAGATGTGGAATACAGTAATGTTGATAGATGTTGTGTAGTTATAATAGTGTTATGTATATTAAGATTGACAGGTGAAGTGTAGTGATGGTGACATATAATGTATAATGATGGTAGGAAATGTGGTGTATGATGATGGTGACAGTATATATATACCGATGTTCTTGTACAAATGTAATGATGGTGATAGATGCTTTTTATAGTAATAGTGATATATGCAGTGTATAGTGAAGGTGATATATGCACTGAATATTGATGGTTCTGATTCAGGAATGATATAGGAAAGCACTGGTTTGGTAATAGAGTTGTGGATGAGTGGAACAAACTCCCGAGTACAGTTATTGAGGCTAAAACGTTGTGTAGTTTTAAAAATAGGTTAGATAAATACATGAGTGGGTGTGGGTGGGTGTGAGTTGACCTGACTAGCTTGTGCTGCTGGGTCTGGTACAGTGCTCCATCCTTGAGTGGAGATGACCAGGCTGGGTGGGTCATTGGGATAATCCGGGGGGAAAAATGGACCTGCTCCGTTTGGGTCAGTAGGCCTGTTGCAGTGTTCCTTCTTTCTTATGTTCTTATGCAAATATTGATGGTGATATATGCAGTGAATATTGATGGTGATATATGCAGTAAATATTGATGGTGATATATGCAGTGAATATTGATGGTGATATATGCAGTAATAATAATATGTTTATTTACAAGTACATGTACAAGGTATACAGACCATAGCTGACACAATGACATACTACTGTAAAGAAAGTCCCTTGTTAAGCTGAGTATCTCGGACAAATTAGGTCAGTTTTTGTCCCAGGATGCGACCCACACCAGTCGACTAACACCCAGGTACCCATTTTACTGATGGGTGAACATAGACAACCAGTGTAAGGAAACACGTCCAATGTTTCCACCACTTCGCCGGGAATCGAACCCGGACCCTCACCGTGTGAAGCGAAAGCTTTTGCCACCAGACCGCGGGTACCGTGATGGTGTGGCTGGTAATCACATTATCACAGTAATAATAACCTATCACAATAGTAATAATCTATCACAATAGTGATAATCTATCACAATAGTAATAATCTATCACAATAGTAATAATCTATCACAATAGTAATAATCTATCACAATAGTAATAATCTATCACAATAATAATAATCTATCACAATAGTAATAATCTATCACAATAATAATCTATCACAATAATAATAATCTATCACAATAATAATCTATCACAATAATAATAATCTATCACAATAATAATAATCTATCACAATAATAATCTATCACAATAATAATCTATCACAATAATAATAATCTATCACAATAATAATAATCTATCACAATAATAATCTATCACAATAATAATCTATCACAATAATAATAATCTATCACAATAATAATAATCTATCACAATAATAATAATCTATCACAATAATAACAATCTATCACAATAATAATAATCTATCACAATAATAATAATCTATCACAATAATAATAATCTATCACAATAATAATAATCTATCACAATAATAATAATCTATCACAATAATAATAATCTATCACAATAATAATAATCTATCACAATAATAATCTATCACAATAATAATCTATCACAATAATAATAATCTATCACAATAATAATAATCTATCACAATAATAATCTATCACAATAATAATAATCTATCACAATAATAATAATCTATCACAATAATAATAATCTATCACAATAATAATAATCTATCACAATAATAATCTATCACAATAATAATAATAATCTATCACAATAATAATAATCTATCACAATAATAATAATCTATCACAATAATAATAATCTATCACAATAATAATCTATCACAATAATAATCTATCACAATAATAATAATCTATCACAATAATAATAATCTATCACAATAATAATCTATCACAATAATAATAATCTATCACAATAATAATAATCTATCACAATAATAATAATCTATCACAATAATAATAATCTATCTCAATAATAATAATCTATCACAATAATAATAATCTATCACAATAATAATCTATCACAATAATAATAATCTATCACAATAATAATAATCTATCACAATAATAATAATCTATCACAATAATAATAATCTATCACAATAATAATCTATCACAATAATAATAATCTATCACAATAATAATAATCTATCACAATAATAATAATCTATCACAATAATAATAATCTATCACAATAATAATAATCTATCACAATAATAATAATCTATAACAATAATAATAATCTATAACAATAATAATAATCTATCACAATAATAATATAAGAACCATACTAAAGGTTCTTGTTACATCAGTTTTGACTCGTAATTTACCTCGCTTCCCCCACTCAAGTTCTTTTCCTTAAAAAGTTGTAAATTATTAAGTTCGTGCATGATGAAGGTCGAGCTGCTCTATGTGGACTTAGAGAACTTAAAGTCCTATAATGGGTGCCACCGTCTAGGATCTGTAGATCCCTTCACAGCTATTATTGCACCTAATGGATCAGGTAACTGTGTATACCTGAATAAACTTAATAAGTTGCTGATTTACCTGATAAGAGATTAATTGTCAGTCACACTCAAGTACAGTTACACTCAAGTACAGTTACACTCAAGTAGAGTTACACTCAAGTACAGTTAGACTCAAGTACAGTTACACTCAAGTACAGTTAGACTCAAGTACAGTTACACTCAAGTACAGTTAGACTCAAGTACATTTACACTCAAGTACAGTTAGACTCAAGTACAGTTACACTCAAGTACAGTTACACTCAAGTACATTTACACTCAAGTACAGTTACACTCAAGTACAGTTAGACTCAAGTACAGTTACACTCAAGTACAGTTACACTCAATTACAATTAGACTCAAGTACAGTTAGACTCAAGTACAGTTACACTCAAGTACAGTTACACTCAAGTACATTTACACTCAAGTACAGTTACACTCAAGTACAGTTAGACTCAAGTACAGTTACACTCAAATACAGTTACACTCAAGTACAGTTAGACTCAAGTACAGTTAGACTCAAGTACAGTTACACTCAAGTACAGTTACACTCAAGTACAGTTAGACTCAAGTACAGTTACACTCAAGTACAGTTACACTCAAGTACAGTTACACTCAAGTACAGTTACACTCAAGTAGAGTTACACTCAAGTACAGTTAGACTCAAGTACAGTTACACTCAAGTACAGTTAGACTCAAGTACAGTTACACTCAAGTACAGTTACACTCAAGTACAGTCACACTCAAGTACAGTTACACTCAAGTACAGTTACACTCAAGTACAGTTACACTCAAGTACAGTTACACTCAAGTACAGTTACACTCAAGTACAGTTACACTCAAGTACAGTTACACTCAAGTACAGTTACACTCAAGTACAGTTAGACTCAAGTGCAGTTAGACTCAAGTACAGTTAGACTCAAGTACAGTTACACACAACACACACACACATTATTATATGCAATAACACACTGCGGCTAGCCCGGGGATCGAACCCGTGATGTTTTAGCCCGCCTCGTGGGAAGCAAGTCAATAATCACGACGCTCTAACCACTGTACCAAACAATCTTACAAACATCATGTGCCTATTGAACTAGTCTCGCTTCATATAGTTCACTATCCTAGTATACTGTGTGTCTGTTGTTGCTGAGTTTGTGCAAGATCATTTTTGTTTTTTCCAAAATTATTATGTAGGCTTTTTTTATGTGAGCTTTTGTTTAGCATGAGACAAATACTGAAGATTTATTCAACAATGACGGGTAATGTGCGGGAAAATGACTGATTTGTCTTAATGTTATAGAGCAGGGGAGGCTGATGGGGTGGCAGCGAGGGTGGTAGCGAGGGTGGTAGCGAGGGTGGCAGCGAGGGTGGCAGCGAGGGTGGCAGCGAGGGTGGCAGCGAGGGTGGCAGTGGGGATGGCAGCGAGGGTGGCAGCGAGGGTGGCAGCGAGGGTGGCAGCGAGGGTGGTAGCGAGGGTGGCAGCAAGGGTGGCAGTGGGGATGGCAGCGAGGGTGGCAGTGGGGGTGGCAGCGAGGGGTGACAGCGAGGGTGGCAGTTAGGGTGGCAGCGAGGGTGGCAGTAGGGGTGGCAGAGAGGATGGCAGTGGGGGTGGCAGCGAGGATGGCAGCAGGTACAACAAACCAAGGATGAATCTGTTGGTACAGATGACCTGACGAAGACTCGTGTACATGTGCCTGATAACTCAATTATCATCGAAAAGTTTCCAGACAGAAGAACAGCAAGGAGGAAACCTAATTGGTGGATGGCCAGTAAGGGGTTTCATCTGATTGGTCAATGAAAGGCCAGACCCTTGAAAGCTTTACTACCAATAAAATGTCAAACGTCCTAAGGTCAAAGGGAATTTTGTCCGAGTGGTGCCTAAAATACAGTTAACCGCAGGAAGTTTCACCAGTGTTTGGTTGAGTGTTGAAAGCTTGACTAAATAAATTTTTAATGAAGCCAA
>NC_091305.1:20085984-20093484 GCF_038502225.1 Cherax quadricarinatus | reverse complement strand
GTGTTGGGATGGTGTGATAGGTTGTATGGTTCTGAGAATAGTTGTGTGTGTGCTTGCCCTTGCTGTTCTGTTCTGCTCTGACTGACCTCTGCTGGTTCCCTCCTTGTCTCTTTTCCTAGCTCCTTTCGCTTTTTTGTCCTCTCCCTCAGCTGCTGTCGTTCTGATTTTGTTCTGTCTCTGTCTAGGAACACCCTCTTGTACTCTTCCGAGTATTTCAATCGTGGTTTCTCTTGGAGGATCCTGTTCCGCACTGTTTCCGTCCTGAGAATCAGCTTGATTGGTCGGTTTCTCCCCTTCGAGTACCCCCCTATTCTCTGAAAATTTACAATCTCGTCCATCTCTTCACCTATTTCCGTGATGATTTTCTCAATCTCCTTTCTTTCTTCCTGCTGCCTTTCAGTGTGTGTCGTGTGTGTGTGTGTGTGTGTGTGTGTGTGTGTGTGTGTGTGTGTGTGTGTGTGTGTGTGTGTGTGTTTGCGTTCTCATTTCATAAGACTGTTTAACATTAATTCAGTGTTAATCATTTTCACATACCTGAATGAAAAATTACACAATGTTTATTGTAACACACAACAAAATGGTTAGAGGTGAGGTGTGCGAGTCACTTCCTGGAAGATGACAGGTGTTGATCTGGAGGTACGCGACTATGATACTGGATCACTGGAAGGTTGTTCTCCCTTGATACTGGATCACTGGAAGGTTGTTCTCCCTTGATACTGGATCACTGGAAGGTTGTTCTCCCTTGATACTGGATCACTGGAAGGTTGTTCTCCCTTGATACTGGATCACTGGAAGGTTGTTCTCCCTTGATACTGGATCACTGGAAGGTTGTTCTCCCTTGATACTGGATCACTGGAAGGTTGTTCTCCCTTGATACTGGATCACTGGAAGGTTGTTCTCCCTTGATACTGGATCACTGGAAGGTTGTTCTCCCACGCCATAACTCACAACGTATTATTTCAGTTTCCTGGTGTAGTAAAAGTTGCAGCGTAGTCACCAGATTGTTGTAGAATACAGCAATGTTGCCTTGACTCTCAATTTTAGGTATTCCTCTCAAGTTAGTGTTTTAAACTTACCTCGAGCAACTTAGCTAAAGATTCACTTGCTGCATTGAGTCTCAGGATGTACTGCTTCAGCTTAAATTTTCATATTTATCCTATGCAACTTTGAATCATGTCAACCTATTATCCAGACTTTAATCTTACAATAAGACATCTGGGCAGACTACGTGTCTAATACAGTGGGAACTAGGCCAGAGGTTAAGTGAGGAGTGGTTTACCCTCGTGAGAGTCAGTTTCTACTCTGGGTTATGGTGCTCGTCCCGTGGAGGCAATGTTTTGCGAGTTGGGTCAAGCAGCCCAGGGGCCAGGGCACTATAATTTTGTTCTCGAGGTCTGATGTGTGAACACGAAGCCATACATTACCTCACAACCTCTTTGATCTTAAGCTTAATGATGTAACGATGTAAAAAATTGAAAGTAAACTTTTTCGCACTACTCATTTCGGTTTAAACAGACACTTCGTCTTTGTGATGATGCCGTGCACCAGTTCTGACAAGGAATATATCTTCTGATTTTATATGTGAATGAAGTAAGTGTAATTCATGACTTGTTTTCTTTACCTTCGGCAATAGTGATCCGACTTGAGTATGTTGGTGTAAATATATGAGAGTGTAGAGTGCCGCTGACCCCGTGACTCCCGCACACCTGAATCACTTGCTCCTACACAGATGATGGCTCCGAGGTCAATCAGCGTGAGGGAAGGCACTTGACCTCTGACCTCACACGCCCACAAAATGACACGAGTAGAAGATATAGTAGAAGCAGCGAGCACTTGGTACCGGATGTGTGGATCACCAAACAGTACGGTCGAAGGAATCAAAAGAGATGCTGTCACATTTATCTTCTTTCCTAAAGGTATTTCAGTTGCAAGAGTTATTATCACGGTAAATTTAAGTAGTTTGCTTTCACTGCAAGTGCAAGTGAATATACAGATTAAGAGTCACAGTGTCGTTGCAGGAACAGATTGAAACTATCCAACAAACTGGACATCTGTGCATTGGCGGACCTACATTTTTTTTTTGGCTCTGAAGCTTGAACTGTTATGGATGTCACTTTACAACAACCACCGGCTGCTCTATATCAAACTTTAATAATCTTTCAATTTTTATTTTTATTTTTTTTATTGAATTACACTGCTATTGATAACATTATTTAAAAAAAAAACTTCTCATACTGTGAACCCAAAATTTTTAAGCAATATGGACTAAAGTAGCTTCTGGGGCCCCTCCGGGACTAGGGGCCCTGAAGCTTAAGCTTCATTAGTTTCATAGTAAATCCGTCCCTGTATATGTAGGTTAGTTGTGAGATAACTTTCTACGAGAGGTTTTAACGTTGTGTTGAGTACAGACTCTTGGGGGCATATTAACAGCCAGTCAAGCATAAACTGATGTAGAAAATAACTCATGAAATTGTAATAAAACGATTGCAAACAAACCACGGAACTGGTGGAGTTTGAACCCACGGCAAGTGAGTCGCCATTGGTTCAAAATCTCACCCGTTCCGTGGTTTGATGCGGAAAATTCTTATAGGTCACTCTAGTGATGAATATGATATTAGAGAAGTGTAGATAAGAAAAAAGAGAAGAGGAATTGATGCAAGAAAGATATATATAACAGATAAATTGAGATAAGGGAGACATGAGAGTAAATATGGAGGAATATGACTGCTATGGAAGTGAAGTGGCATTTCAGAAACAATGTTCAGAAGTGCAGGAAGAAGACCAAATGCGAGAAAGAGTACTGAATGACATTTGTCCGGAAATTAATGATAAATGTGTTTGCAAAATAATTATGATCTGAAAAGAATTATGTTCTGAAAACTATCTTTATTATATAACTCTTCAAAGTGACGTGAGACGGGCAGTCACTGTCTGCTGCAAATATTCATCCACTTCCTCTCGTAAAAATTTTCGTCTCTCTCATTTACATTATTCTTTTCCTCTCTCTACTTCCCCACGTTTACATGCCTATAATAATAATGGAAAAAATAAAAGAAATTATGTCTATTTTTCGCGTGTTCACCCTTCGAAATATAAGCAAGAGAAAGACAGCAGTAAAGACATCAGTGAAGACAGCAGCAGCGCCTCCCCTTCAACTCGAGAAAAGAGCTACCTTTCCTTTTCTTGAATCACACCTGATTACCTCACAATTTTCCTTTTCCTTCCCTTTCCCCATTCCCTCCTTTTTTTTTGAATCATACCTGATTACTTCCCCATTCCTGTGGATTTAGCGCCTTTCCATGGGCATAACCACCAGCACCTACACATTTCCACGTAGTTACTAGTTACTAGTTACTAGTTACGTAGTTAGCTAGACCTTCAGTTGTTGAGAGAGCCGCGAGGTTATCACCGCTAATTACAGTAACTATGTACTACGTAGGTTATTCGAGAGGCACAATGAGCATCAAGAAAAATAAAATTTATAGTACCGGGGCCGGAACAATGTCTAAATAACCTTACATAGGAGAGGGAACGTGTGAGGAGGTTGCGTGCATCATGGACATATAAAAAAGAAGTTACAAGTTTCCATTCTTAACCTTCTACGATAACTAGTACCAGGAGATGAATGTCGAGTGTTACTGTGTGAATGTTGAGTGTTACTGTGTGAATGTTGAGTGTTACTGTGTGAATGTCGAGTGTTACTGTGTGAATGTCGAGTGTTACTGTGTGAGTGTCGAGTGTTACTGTGTGAATGTCGAGTGTTACTGTGTGAATGTCGAGTGTTAGTGTGTGAGTGTTGAGTGTTACTGTGTGAGTGTCGAGTGTTACTGTGTGAGTGTCGAGTGTTACTGTGTGAGTGTCGAGTGTTACTGTGTGAGTGTTGAGTGTTACTGTGTGAGTGTCGAGTGTTACTGTGTGAGTGTCGAGTGTTACTGTGTGAATGTCGAGTGTTACTGTGTGAGTGTCGAGTGTTACTGTGTGAATGTCGAGTGTTACTGTGTGAGTGTCGAGTGTTACTGTGTGAGTGTCGAGTGTTACTGTGTGAGTGTCGAGTGTTACTGTGTGAATGTCGAGTGTTACTGTGTGAATGTCGAGTGTTACTGTGTGAGTGTTGAGTGTTACTGTGTGAGTGTTGAGTGTTACTGTGTGAGTGTCGAGTGTTACTGTGTGAATGTCGAGTGTTACTGTGTGAGTGTCGAGTGTTACTGTGTGAGTGTCGAGTGTTACTGTGTGAATGTCGAGTGTTACTGTGTGAGTGTTGAGTGTTACTGTGTGAGTGTTACTGTGTGAGTGTCGAGTGTTACTGTGTGAGTGTCGAGTGTTACTGTGTGAATGTCGAGTGTTGCTGTGTGAGTGTCGAGTGTTACTGTGTGAGTGTTGAGTGTTACTGTGTGAGTGTCGAGTGTTTCTGTGTGAGTGTCGAGTGTTACTGTGTGAGTGTTGAGTGTTACTGTGTGAGTGTCGAGTGTTACTGTGTGAGTGTCGAGTGTTACTGTGTGAGTGTCGAGTGTTACTGTGTGAGTGTCGAGTGTTACTGTGTGAGTGTCGAGTGTTACTGTGTGAGTTTCGAGTGTTTCTGTGTGAGTGTCGAGTGTTACTGTGTGAGTGTTGAGTGTTACTGTGTGAGTGTCGAGTGTTACTGTGTGAGTGTCGAGTGTTACTGTGTGAGTGTCGAGTGTTACTGTGTGAGTGTCGAGTGTTTCTGTGTGAGTGTCGAGTGTTACTGTGTGAATGTCGAGTGTTATTGTGTGAGTGTCGAGTGTTACTGTGTGAGTGTCGAGTGTTACTGTGTGAATGTCGAGTGTTACTGTGTGAGTGTCGAGTGTTACTGTGTGAATGTCGAGTGTTACTGTGTGAGTGTCGAGTGTTACTGTGTGAGTGTCGAGTGTTACTGTGTGAATGTCAAGTGTTCCTGTGTGAATGTCGAGTGTTACTGTGTGAATGTCGAGTGTTACTGTGTGAGTTTACCTGGAGAGTTTTACCTGGAGAGAGTTCCGGGGGTCAACGCCCCCGCGGCCCGGTCTGTGACCAGGCCTACTGTGCGAATGTCGAGTGTTACTGTGTGAGTGTCGAGTGTTACTGTGTGAGTGTCGAGTGTTACTGTGTGAGTGTTGAGTAGTATTACTGTGTGAGTGTCGAGTGTTACTGTGTGAGTGTCGAGTGTTACTGTGTGAGTGTCGAGTGTTACTGAGTGAGTGTCGAGTGTTTCTGTGTGAGTGTCGAGTGTTACTGTGTGAATGTCGAGTGTTATTGTGTGAGTGTCGAGTGTTACTGTGTGAGTGTCGAGTATTACTGTGTGAATGTCGAGTGCTACTGTGTGAGTGTCGAGTGTTACTGTGTGAGTGTCGAGTATTACTGTGTGAATGTCGAGTGTTACTGTGTGAGTGTCGAGTGTTACTGTGTGAATGTCGAGTGTTACTGTGTGAGTGTCGAGTGTTACTGTGTGAGTGTCGAGTGTTACTGTGTGAATGTCAAGTGTTCCTGTGTGAATGTCGAGTGTTACTGTGTGAATGTCGAGTGTTACTGTGTGAGTTTACCTGGAGAGTTTTACCTGGAGAGAGTTCCGGGGGTCAACGCCCCCGCGGCCCGGTCTGTGACCAGGCCTACTGTGCGAATGTCGAGTGTTACTGTGTGAGTGTCGAGTGTTACTGTGTGAGTGTCGAGTGTTACTGTGTGAGTGTTGAGTAGTATTACTGTGTGAGTGTCGAGTGTTACTGTGTGAGTGTCGAGTGTTACTGTGTGAGTGTCGAGTGTTACTGAGTGAGTGTCGAGTGTTTCTGTGTGAGTGTCGAGTGTTACTGTGTGAATGTCGAGTGTTATTGTGTGAGTGTCGAGTGTTACTGTGTGAGTGTCGAGTATTACTGTGTGAATGTCGAGTGCTACTGTGTGAGTGTCGAGTGTTACTGTGTGAGTGTCGAGTATTACTGTGTGAATGTCGAGTGTTACTGTGTGAATGTCGAGTGTTACTGTGTGAGTGTCGAGTGTTACTGTGTGAGTGTCGAGTGTTACTGTGTGAGTGTCGAGTGTTACTGTGTGAATGTCGAGTGTTACTGTGTGAATGTCGAGTGTTACTGTGTGAGTGTTGAGTGTTACTGTGTGAGTGTTGAGTGTTACTGTGTGAGTGTCGAGTGTTACTGTGTGAATGTCGAGTGTTACTGTGTGAGTGTCGAGTGTTACTGTGTGAGTGTCGAGTGTTACTTTGTGAATGTCGAGTGTTACTGTGTGAGTGTTGAGTGTTACTGTGTGAGTGTTACTGTGTGAGTGTCGAGTGTTACTGTGTGAGTGTCGAATGTTACTGTGTGAATGTCGAGTGTTGCTGTGTGAGTGTCGAGTGTTACTGTGTGAGTGTTGAGTGTTACTGTGTGAGTGTCGAGTGTTTCTGTGTGAGTGTCGAGTGTTACTGTGTGAGTGTTGAGTGTTACTGTGTGAGTGTCGAGTGTTTCTGTGTGAGTGTCGAGTGTTACTGTGTGAGTGTTGAGTGTTACTGTGTGAGTGTCGAGTGTTACTGTGTGAGTGTCGAGTGTTACTGTGTGAGTGTCGAGTGTTACTGTGTGAGTGTTACTGTGTGAGTGTCGAGTGTTACTGTGTGAATGTCGAGTGTTACTGTGTGAATGTCGAGTGTTACTGTGTGAGTGTCGAGTGTTACTGTGTGAGTGTCGAGTATTACTGTGTGAATGTCGAGTGCTACTGTGTGAGTGTCGAGTGTTACTGTGTGAGTGTCGAGTATTACTGTGTGAATGTCGAGTGTTACTGTGTGAGTGTCGAGTGTTACTGTGTGAATGTCGAGTGTTGCTGTGTGAGTGTCGAGTGTTACTGTGTGAGTGTCGAGTGTTACTGTGTGAATGACGAGTGGGGGTGCCCCTGAAAAAAAGTGTTGGCGAGGCAGTGACAGTCAATCACACTGTCCTGACTTGCTCCCTGCATTTGCTAAAGTCTCCCTGAATGACGTGAATGAGCTGGGTAAATGTACACGCTATACAATAGTATTAAAAGGTAAAATAATGTGTACAAACGTATGCAAAGGTGCGCAAATGTGTACAAAGATATACAAAGGTGTATAAAGCAAATCAAACAGACCACTGAGCCAAATGTGGCTGTTGATGCAAGACTTTCAACACTGTAAACAACTAACTCGCGGACCTGAACACGAGTATTTATCCAGCCTATTTTTTTGCAGCATATATACGTTAATACTTGCTATTACGTTTTGTGGTAGCCTGAATACTTTATATTATATGCCTTATATACGTTATTGTTTGTTATAATATATGGCATATATTTATAGCGTGAATGAAGGAAAAAAAGGTATACCGCTTCTCTATAGTGAAGTTGATGAGTCGTGTACAATGTTCGTATTTTTCTGTATGAAGCCCCTCAAAAATTGGGGCGGGTGGGGCCATGGTGTTGGTTAGGGGCTCCTCATCCAAGGAATTGGAAACACCGCTACCTTTCCTTGGAACAAGCCCGATGGCCTTCCATTTCCAAAATGCTGGGTTAAAG
>NC_091305.1:20068484-20083484 GCF_038502225.1 Cherax quadricarinatus | reverse complement strand
TGAAAATGTAAATTAATCTGTTTTCAAAATGTCTGATCCTTATAACCAATATCTGTTCAGTGACACATGTTTTCCTTATCTTTCAGGTTAATCTTCAAAGTGTTTTACCAACAAAATATCAGAGAAATGTGTGAAGGTTGCAGCAGATTCTGAGGCGTCAGTGAACAACGATAATGCTTCATCTGCCGGAGATCATCCTTATAAACAACTTCAGAAAAAACCATACCCCCGGCCGGGATTGAACCCGCGGTCATAGAGTCTCAAAACTCCAGCCCGTCGCGCTAGCCACTAGACAAGCTAGCCACAATAAGATTCATCCAACTAGGTATATTTCTACACCATAGGAAAGGGTATGGTTTATTTGCAATCGTGTCATCACGATTTCTTAAGTCATGTTTACGGCAGTGAAGGGACTTGAGCTAGAGTTCGTCACGGCCACGCTAGCTGGAGATTCGTCTGTAAAAACTTGCATTTGTGGTCACAGAGGTGCCTGTGCTAACTTTCCTATGGTGTAGAAATATACCTAGTTGGATGAATCTTATTGTGGCTAGCTGGTCTAGTGGCTAGCGCGACGGGCTGGAGTTTTGAGACTCTATGACCGCGGGTTCAATCCCGGCCGGGGGTATGGTTTATTTGCAATCGTGTCATTACGATTTCTTAAGTCAAACAACTTCAGGTACTGAAAGTGGCCCAAAATGCACATGGGAAGCAGCATTGATCATGAGTGATGTAGTTAACAAGAGACCGAGGTTGGTAGCAGATTGCGATTTTGTTAATCATGTGAACAACCAGTGCCACAAGACTTACATGTTAAAGAAAACGCTTGCTAATGGAAGGAAAGAAACGGTAAACGATGATCCTGCTGATAGTGAAGGATCATGTCATTGTCGATCACATAACACTCCCAGGCCAAAGCTAACTGATAAGTGTGAAAATTAAAATCAAAGCTGTGTAATCTGTGGTTTTGTGATACACATGAAAGTCTATCAAGAGCATCGCATTTCAGAAAAGAAGAGAGCTGAAAAATTCTTGGAGGCATGTGTGTTGGTGTATTGGTACAAGACGAAGTTTACGCCAGAACTTATGATTTATGGGATAACTCAGTGTTCTGGGCAGACTTATATTGTTATAAATTTGTCAACAGATGCTTCTGTATGACAGGGAAAACACTGAAATGTACAAAAATGATAAAAATTTTACTCAAACAAAATGTTTGAATGAGTATTAAAAAACAACAATGAGGCTGACCTTGAAAGTGATGGGGGAAAAGATATGAAAGTAGTCCTAGTATCAGAAACCCAGAGATTAAGATACTTCTCACTAACCATTTTGGGGACGAATGATTAGTAAGAAGTAAATAAATAAATCCATGACACTTTTTAAGAACAAAATAGCAGCTGATACAATGGTTGAAACCATCCGATCTACTGATCCAATCAAGGAGAACGCTGAGTTAATATAGACTAAACTACAGTTAAGTTTCTCTAACATGCATACCTTGCAAGGTAGTGGAGAAAGTTATCAGGGGAAGAGTGATAGAACACTTAGAGAGCAGTGGTTTCATGAGTAATAATCAGCATGGGCTTAGGGATGGCAAATCTTGTCTTACTAACTTGTTGCAGCTCTGTGACAAAGTAACAGATGTACGACAAGAGAGGGCTGGGTGGATTGTAATTTTGAAGACTACAGGAAGGCGTTTAATACTGTACCCCAACAGTGACTGGGCCAAAAACTTGAGATTCGGGTGGGAACAACAGGGAACGTACTCACATGGATCAAAGAGTATTTTAGGGGAAGGAAGCAACGAGTGGCAGGAAAGAGATTTCAGAATTTGGAAGAGTAACAAGCGGGGTTCCACAAGGATCGGTATTAGGACCGATATTCCAGATGTAATCGATTCAGGTATATCTTTCTTTACTAATGATGCAAAACTGACGAGGAAAATAATGATTGCATTATCAGTCACTCTATTGATTGCACTTAATGCACTATCAGTCACCATAATTCTTGCAATATCAATAACCATACTATTCTCATTATGTCACCATATTGCTTGCACTGTCAGTCACCATATTATTTATACTATCAATCACCATATTGCTTGCACTATCATTTAACATACTGATTGCATTTCTTCTTCTTCTTCTTCTTCTTCTTCTTCTTCTTATTATTATTATTATTATTATTATTATTATTATTATTATTATTATTATTATTATTATTATTATTATTATTATTATTATTATTATTATTATTATTATTATTATTATTATTATTATTATTATTATTATTATTATTATTATTATTATTATTATTATTAAATATTCAAAATCAAAAGTTTAAAAAATGTTTCTGAAGCTTAATTTTAATAAATGTTTCTAGTAATTGTTTCTAATACGTCTCAAAATTTCTCTCTCTTTCACTCTCCTCTCTCTCTCTTTGTCTCTCTCTCTCTCTCTCTCTCTCTCTCTCTCTCTCTCTCTCTCTCTCTCTCTCTCTCTCTCTCTCTCTCTCTCTCTCTCTCTCTCTCTCTCTCACTCTCTCTCTCTCTCTCTCTCTCAATCTCTCCTCTCTCTCCTCTCTCTCTCCTTCTCTCTCTCTCTCTCTCTCTCTCTCTCTCTCTCTCTCTCTCTCTCTCTCTCTCTCTCTCTCTCTCTCTCTCTCTCTCTCTCTCTCTCTCTCTCACTCTCTCTCTCTCTCTCTCTCACTCTGAAATCTTCAGTCTCTGAGAAATATATTGTCCACACTCGTCTTGCAACTATGACAGCACACTTGTGTTAGTGAGATCTTCACAAGGAAAATTATGCCGCTTTGCTTTGTCGGAGAGACATGTTGGTTGTATTTTTTTGTTACATTGGTGTGGAAATGTTGTGGAGGAGTGGTTGTGATGGTATTGCTGTGGTGGTGGTAGTGGCTCTGATGCTGTGCTTGTGATGGTGGTGGCTGTGATGGTATTGCTGTGGTGGTATTGCTGTGGTGGTGGTGCCGGCTCTGATGCTGTGGTTATGATGGTGGTGGCTAAGATGCTGTGGTTATAGTGGTGGTGGTTGTGATGGTGGTGACTCTGATGCTGTGGTTGTGATGGTGGTGACTGTGATGGTATTGCTGTGATGGTGGTGGCTGTGATGGTATTGCTGTGGTGGTCGTGGCTGTGATGGTATTGCTGTGGTGGTGATGAATGTGATGGTATTGCTGTGGTGGTGGTGGCTCTCATGCTGTGGTTGTGATGGTGGTGGCTGTGATGATATTGATGCGGTGGTGGTGGTGGCTCTGATGCTGTGGTTATGATGGTGGTGGCTAAGATGCTGTGGTTATAGTGGTGGTGGTTGTGATGGTGGTGACTCTGATGCTGTGGTTGTGATGGTGGTGACTGTGATGGTATTGCTGCTGATGTTGTGGCTGTGATGGGCTATTGCTGTGGTGGTGATAGATGTGATGGTATTGCTGTGGTGAGGTGGTGGCTGTGATGCATTGCTGTGGTGGTGATGGAGTGTGTGATGGTATTGCTGTGGTGGTGGTGGCTCTGATGCTGTGGTTGTGATGGTGGTGGCTGTGATGATATTGATGCGGTGGTGGTGGTGGCTCTGATGCTGTGGTTGTGATGGTGGTGGCTAGGAAGCTGTGGTTATAGTGGTGGTGGTGGCTGTGATGGTATTGCTGTGGTGGTGGTGGCTGTGAGGGTATTGCTGTGGAGGTGGTGGCTCTGATGCTGTGGTTGTGATGGTGGTGACTTTGATGCTGTGGTTATAGTGGTGGTGGTGGCTGTGATGGTATTGCTGTGGTGGTGGTGGCTGTGAGGGTATTGCTGTGGTGGTGGTGGCTCTGATGCTGTGGTTGTGATGGTGGTGGCTGTGATGGTATTGCTGTGGTGGTGGTGGAGGCTGTGATGGTATTGCTGTGGTGGTGGTGGCTGTGAGGGTATTGCTGTGGTGGTGGTGGCTCTGATGCTGTGGTTGTGATGGTGGTGGCTATGATGGTATTTCTGTGGTGGTGGGGGCTGTGATGGTATTGCTGTGGTGGGGGTGGCTGTGCAGATGTTGCTGTGGTGGTGGTGGCTAAGATGCTGTGGTTGTGATGGTGGTGACTCTGATGCTGTGATTGTGATGTTGGTGGCTCTGATGCTGTGGTTGTGATGTTGGTGGCTCTGATGCTGTGGTTGTGATGTTGGTGGCTCTGATGCTGTGGTTGTGATGTTGGTGGCTCTGATGCTGTGGTTGTGATGTTGGTGGCTCTGATGCTGTGGTTGTGATGTTGGTGGCTCTGAGGCTGTGGTTGTGATGTTGCTATCTCTGATGCTGTGGTTGTGATGTTGGTGGCTCTGATGCTGTGGCTGTGATGTTGGTGGCTCTGATGCTGTGGTTGTGATGTTGGTGGCTCTAATGCTGTGGTTGGGATGTTGGTGGCTCTAATGCTGTGGTTGTGATGTTGCTGGCTCTGATGCTGTGGTTGTGATGTTGGTGGCTCTGAGGCTGTGGTTGTGATGTTGCTGGCTCTGATGCTGTTGTTGTGATGTTGGTGGCTCTGATGCTGTGGTTGTGATGTTGGTGGTTCTAATTATGTGGTTGTAATGTTGGTGGCTCTAATGCTGTGGTTGTGATGTTGGTGGCTCTGATGCTGTGGTTGTGATGTTGGTGGCTCTGAGGCTGTGGTTGTGATGTTGGTGGCTCTGATGCTATGGTTGTGATGTTTGTGGCTCTGATGCTGTTGGTGTTATGGTGGTGACTCTGATACTGTGGTTGTGATGGTGGAGGCTTTGATGCTGTGGTTGTGATGCTGGTGGCTCTGATGCTGTGGTTGTGATGGTGGTTGCTCTGATGCTGTGGTTGTGGTTGCTCTGAGGCTGTGGTTGTGATGGTGGTGGCTCTGATGCTGTGGTTGTGGTTGTGGTTGCTCTGAGGCTGTGGTTGTGATGGTGATTGCACTGATGCTGTGGTTGTGATGGTGGTTACTCTGATGCTGTGGTTGTGTTGGTGGTGACTCTGATGCTGTGGTTGTGATGATGGCGACCCCGATGCTGTGGTTGTGATGGTGGTGACTCTGATGCTGTGGTTGTGATGATGGCGACCCCGATGCTGTGGTTGTGATGGTGGTTACTCTGATGCTGTGGTTGTGATGGTGGTGACTCTGATGTTGTGGTTGTGATGATGGCGATCCGATGCTGTGGTTGTGATGGTGATGACTCTGATGCTGTGGTTGTGATGATGGTGACTCCGATGCTGTGGCTGTGATGTTGGTGGCTCTGATGCTGTGGTTGTGATGTTGGTGGCTCTGATGCTGTGGTTGTGATGTTGGTGGCTCTGAGGCTGTGGTTGTGATGTTGCTATCTCTGATGCTGTGGTTGTGATGTTGGTGGCTCTGATGCTGTGGCTGTGATGTTGGTGGCTCTGATGCTGTGGTTGTGATGTTCCTGGCTCTGATGCTGTGGTTGTGATGGTGGTGACTCTGATGCTGTGGCTGTGATGATGGTCGCTCTGATGCTGTGGCTGTGATGTTGGTGGCTCTGATGCTGTGGTTGTGATGTTGGTGGCTCTAATGCTGTGATTGTGATGTTGGTGGCTCTAATGCTGTGGTTGTGATGTTGGTGGCTCTAATGCTGTGGTTGTGATGGTGGTGACTCTGATGCTGTGGTTGTGATGATGGCGACCCCGATGCTGTGGTTGGGATGGTGGTTACTCTGATGCTGTGGTTGTGATGGTGGTGACTCTGATGTTGTGGTTGTGATGATGGCGATCCGATGCTGTGGTTGTGATGGTGATGACTCTGATGCTGTGGTTGTGATGGTGGTTGCTCTGATGCTGTGGTTGTGGTTGCTCTGAGGCTGTGGTTGGGATGGTGGTGGCTCTGATGCTGTGGTTGTGGTTGTGGTTGCTCTGAGGCTGTGGTTGTGATGGTGATTGCACTGATGCTGTGGTTGTGATGGTGATTACTCTGATGCTGTGGTTGTGATGGTGGTGACTGTGGCATGTTGGCGATGTGAGCTCATGCTGTATCTGAGGCGTGGATGGTTGCATCGATGCTGTGGTTGATGGTTGGTGGCTGATGTGGGTGTGATGTTGGTCTCTGATGGCTTGTGTTGTATGTTGGAGGTCCAGGCTGATGTTGGCCCATCTCGTGCTGTGGTTGGTGTTGGCTGTCTGAGTCCAGCTGTGGGATGGTTGGAATGCATGTTGGATGGCTGTGGTTTGGATGTTGGTATAACTGTGGCTGATGGTGGCTCCATGCTGTGGTTGTGATGATGGCGACCCCGATGCTGTGGTTGCGATGGTGGTGACTCTGATGCTGTGGTTGTGATGATGGCGACCCCGATGCTGTGGTTGTGATGGTGGTTACTCTGATGCTGTGGTTGTGATGATGGTGACTCCGATGCTGTGGCTGTGATGTTGATGGCTCTGATGCTGTGGTTGTAATGATTGTGGCTCTGATGCTGTGGTTGTGATGATGGCTTTAATGGTGTAGTTGTGATAGTGGTGATGGCTAAGATACTGTGGTTGTGGCTGTGATGTTACGGTTGTGGTAGTGGTGGCAAGTGTTGGTGCGAGTGGAGGCTGTGACGTCAAACAAGTTCATCCCTCTCACCTCATTACTGCTGAACATGAGTTCATCCTCTCGCCTAACCACTGGTGAACACGAATGCGTCTTCTGGTGTCGGTATTGGGGAACTCATCACAGGAAGGCCAAAGTTTTAATGAGCGTGAGAGACGTGTGGGTCGCTGATGATTCTCCCGCAGTCATCCTGAAGATGATGTTTGTTGTTTCACTGTTAATTGTTTGTTGAATCACTTGGTTCACCACACGTGGCCCCGCTGTCACCAGCAGGAACAGCTGGAGCTGTGGCTTGTGACTTATGCTTATACTTATTACTTAAGTGTGAGTTATTTCTTGCCTGTTTCTTGAGCGTGTGTACCTGTTGCTGCAGTGTGTGGTGTGTGTATATCTGCTGCTTGAGTACGAAGTATTTATTACCTGTTGCTTGAGTGTACCTGTAGCTAAAGTCTGTGTTTCTGTTACTTGAATGTGCGGCGCATCTTACTAGTTGCTTGAGTGTATGGCCATGTTGCTTGAGTGTGAGGTGGTTGTGAGGTGTCTAACCATTGCTTTAACGTGTGGATTAAAGCGAACTTTTAATTTCAGGATTAGATTTTTTTTCATGTAAAGATAAGCTAACACGAGTGCATAGAAATATAGAATTCCAGTTAATACGACCTTGGATCAATGGATCACAAGTCCTATACTGGTATCAAGGCAGCGACCAGTCTTGAAAGGCAGGACCTTCGTTAGTGGCTTGGCGTTGTTTACCTTATCATGGTGGTGGATGTAGGGCACCATCCATCATATTACCAAGGAGAGCCATCTTTCTCAAGGGATTACAGCGCCGCCTCGTATAACTTATAATTTAGTTAAGCCTGGAAACCACTTTTGTTGATCCTGAGGATAGTAAAAAAAGTGACATGTTCTCACAATTAATTTGGTATCGGCGTGATAGTTCTGCAGTTACTTTGTTCTTTCTACATTTATAACTCAGCAGTGGACGTGTGTCGCTCACAGTGATATATAACAGTTACGGTACACCTCTGGTAATACCTCGAGATTATGGTGAAACTATCTGTATGATCTGTGTTCCTCCCACCACACACACCTGTGTTCCTCCCACCACATACACCTGTGTTCCTCCCACCACACACACCTGTGTTCCTCCCACCACACACACCTGTGTTCCTCCCACCACACACACCTGTGTTCCTCCCACCACATACACCTGTGTTCCTCCCACCACACACACCTGTGTTCCTCCCACCACACACACCTGTGTTCCTCCAACCATATACACCTGTGTTCCTCCCACAACACATCACCTGTGTTCCTCCCACCACATACACCTGTGTTCCTCCCACCACATACACCTGTGTTCCTCCACCACACACACCTGTGTTCCTCCCACCACATACACCTGTGTTCCTCCCACCACACACACCTGTGTTCCTCCCACCACACACACCTGTGTTCCTCCCACCACATACACACCTGTGTTCCTCCCACCACATACACCTGTGTTCCTCCCACCACAAACACCTGTGTTCCTCCCACCACATACACCTGTGTTCCTCCCACACCTGTGTTCCTCCCACCACACACACCACCTGTGTTCCTCCCACCACATACACCTGTGTTCCTCCCACACACACACCTGTGTTCCTCCCACCACACACACCTGTGTTCCTCCCACCACACACACCTGTGTTCCTCCCACCACATACACCTGTGTTCCTCCCACCACACACACCTGTGTTCCTCCCACCACATACACCTGTGTTCCTCCCACCACACACACCTGTGTTCCTCCCACCACATACACCTGTGTTCCTCCCACCACACACACCTGTGTTCCTCCCACCACACACACCTGTGTTCCTCCCACCACATACACCTGTGTTCCTCCCACCACACACACCTGTGTTCCTCCCACCACACACACCTGTGTTCCTCCCACCACACACACCTGTGTTCCTCCCACCACATACACCTGTGTTCTTCCCACCACATACACCTGTGTTCCTCCCACCACATACACCTGTGTTCCTCCCACCACATACACCTGTGTTCCTCCCACCACATACACCTGTGTTCTTCCCACCACATACACCTGTGTTCTTCCCACCACATACACCTGTGTTCCTCCCACCACATACACCTGTGTTCCTCCCAGCACATACACCTGTGTTCTTCCCACCACACACACCTGTGTTCCTCCCACCACATACACCTGTGTTCCTCCCACCACACACACCTGTGTTCCTCCCACCACATACACCTGTGTTCTTCCCACCACATACACCTGTGTTCCTCCCACCACATACACCTGTGTTCCTCCCACCACACACACCTGTGTTCCTCCCACAACATACACCTGTGTTCTTCCCACCACATACACCTGTGTTCCTCCCACCACATACACCTGTGTTCCTCCCACCACATACACTTGTGTTCCTCCCACCACATACACCTGTGTTCCTCCCAACACATACACCTGTGTTCCTCCCACCACATACACCTGTGTTCCTCCCACCACATACACCTGTGTTCCTCCCACCACATACACTTGTGTTCCTCCCACCACATACACCTGTGTTCCTCCCACCACATACACCTGTGTTCCTCCCACCACATACACCTGTGTTCTTCCCACCACATACACCTGTGTTCCTCCCACCACATACACCTGTGTTCCTCCCACCACATACACCTGTGTTCCTCCCACCACATACACTTGTGTTCCTCCCACCACATACACCTGTGTTCCTCCCACCACATACACCTGTGTTCCTCCCACCACATACACCTGTGTTCCTCCCACCACATACACCTGTGTTCCTTCCACCACATACAACTGTGTTCCTCCCACCACATACACTTGTGTTCCTCCCACCACATACACCTGTGTTCCACCCACCACATACACCTGTGTTCCTCCCACCACATACACCTGTGTTTCTCCCACCACATACACCTGTGTTCCTCCCACCACATACACCTGTGTTCATCCCACGACATACACCTGTGTTCCTCCCACCACACACACCTGTGTTCCTCCCACCACACACACCTGTGTTCCTCCCACCACATACACCTGTGTTCCTCCCACCACACACACCTGTGTTCCTCCCACCACATACACCTGTGTTCCTCCCACCACATACACCTGTGTTCCTCCCACCACATACACCTGTGTTCCTCCCACCACATACACCTGTGCTCCTCCCACCACATACACCTGTGTTCCTCCCACCACACACACCTGTGTTCCTCCCACCACATACACCTGTGTTCCTCCCACCACACACACACCTGTGTTCCTCCCACCACATACACCTGTGTTCCTCCCACCACATACACCTGTGTTCCTCCTACCACATACACCTGTGTTCCTCCCACCACATACACCTGTGTTCCTCCCACCACATGCACCTTTGTTCCTCCCACCACATACGCCTGTGTTCCTCCCACCACACACACCTGTGTTCCTCCCACCACATACACCTTTGTTCTTCCCACCACATACACCTGTGTTCCTCCCACCACATATTCCTGTGTTCCTCCCACCACATACACCTGTGTTCCTTCCACCACACACACCTGTGTTCCTCCCACCACATACATCTGTGTTCCTCTCACCACATACACCTGTGTTCCTCCCACCACATACACCTGTGTTCCTCCCGCCACACACACCTGTGTTCCTCCCACCACATACACCAGTGTTCCTCCCACCACACAAAACTGTGTTCCTCCCACCACATACACCTGTGTTCCTCCCACCACATATTCCTGTGTTCCTCCCACCACATACACCTGTGTTCCTCCCACCACACACACCTGTGTTCCTCCCACCACACACACCTGTGTTCCTCCCACCACACACACCTGTGTTCCTCCCACCACATACACCTGTGTTCCTCCCACCACACACACCTGTGTTCCTCCCACCACATACACCTGTGTTCCTACCACCATACACACCTGTGTTCCTCCCACCACATATACCTGTGTTCCTCCCACCACATATACCTGTGTTCCTCCCACCACATATTCCTGTGTTCCTCCCACCACATATTCCTGTGTTCCTCCCACCACATACAACTGTGTTCCTCCCACCACATATACCTTTGTTCCTCCCACCACACACACCTGTGTTCCTCCCACCACATACACCTGTGTTCCTCCCACCACATACACCTGTGTTCCTCCCACCACATACACATGTGTTCCTCCCACCACACACACCTGTGTTCCTCCCACCACATACACCTGTGTTCCTCCCACCACATACACCTGTGTTCCTCCCACCACATACACTTGTGTTCCTCCCACCACACACACCTGTGTTCCTCCCACCACATACACCTGTGTTCCTCCCACCACACACACCTGTGTTCCTCCCACCACATACACCTGTGTTCCTCCCACCACATACACCTGTGTTCCTCCCACCACATACACCTGTGTTCCTCCCACCACATACACCTGTGTTCCTCCCATCACACACACCTGTGTTCCTCCCACCACATACACCTTTGTTCTTCCCACCACATACACCTGTGTTCTTCCCACCACATATACCTGTGTTCCTCCCACCACATATTCCTGTGTTCCTCCCACCACATACACCTGTGTTCCTCCCACCACACACACCTGTGTTCCTCCCACCACATACACCTGTGTTCCTCCCACCACATACACCTGTGTTCCTCTCACCACATACACCTATGCTCCTCCCACCACACACACCTGTGTTCCTCCCACCACATACACCTGTGTTCCTCCCACCACACACACCTGTGTTCCTCCCACCACACACACCTGTGTTCCTCCCACCACATATACCTGTGTTCCTCCCACCACATACACCTGTGTTCCTCCCACCACACACACCTGTGTTCCTCCCACCACACACACCTGTGTTCCTCCCACCACATACACCTGTGTTCCTCCCACCACACACACCTGTGTTCCTCCCACCACATACACCTGTGTTCCTCCCACCACATACACCTGTGTTCCTCCCACCACATACACCTGTGTTCCTCCCACCACACACACCTGTGTTCCTCCCACCACATATACCTGTGTTCCTCCCACCACACATACCTGTGTTCCTCACACCACATATTCCTGTGTTCCTCCCACCACATATTTCTGTGTTCCTCCCACCACATACAACTGTGTTCCTCCCACCACATATACCTGTGTTCCTCCCACCACACACACCTGTGTTCCTCCCACCACACACACCTGTGTTCCTCCCATCACATACACCTGTGTTCTTCCCACCACACACACCTGTGTTCCTCCCACCACATATACCTGTGTTCCTCCCACCACATATTCCTGTGTTCCTCCCACCACATACACCTGTGTTCCTCCCACCACATATTCCTGTGTTCCTCCCACCACATACACCTGTGTTCCTCCCCCCCCACATACACCAGTGTTCCTCCCACCACACACACCTGTGTTCCTCCCACCACATATACCTGTGTTCCTCCCACCACATATTCCTGTGTTCCTCCCACGACATACACCTGTGTTCCTCCCACCACACACACCTGTGTTCCTCCCACCACATACACCTGTGTTCCTCCCACCACATACACCTGTGTTCCTCCCACCACACACACCTGTGTTCCTCCCACCACATACACCTGTGTTCCTCCCACCACACACACCTATGTTCCTCCCACCACACTCACCTGTGTTCCTCCCACCACATACACCTGTGTTCCTCCCACCACACACACCTGTGTTCCTCCCACCACATATACCTGTGTTCCTCCCACCACATATTCCTGTGTTCCTCCCACCACATACACCTGTGTTCCTCCCACCACATATTCCTGTGTTCCTCCCACCACATACACCTGTGTTCCTCCCACCACATACACCTGTGTTCCTCCCACCACACACACCTGTGTTCCTCCCACCACATATACCTGTGTTCCTCCCACCACATATTCCTGTGTTCCTCTCACCACATACACCTGTGTTCCTCCCATTCCTGTGTTCCTCCCACCACATACACCTGTGTTCCTCCCACCACATACACCTGTGTTCCTCCCACCACACACACCTGTGTTCCTCCCACCACATATACCTGTGTTCCTCCCACCACATAATCCTGTGTTCCTCCCACCACATACACCTGTGTTCCTCCCACCACATATTCCTGTGTTCCTCCCACCACATACACCTGTGTTCCTCCCACCACATATTCCTGTGTTCCTCCCACCACATACACCTGTGTTCCTCCCACCACATACACCTGTGTTCCTCCCACCACACACACCTGTGTTCCTCCCCCACATATACCTGTGTTCCTCCCACCACATAATCCTGTGTTCCTCACACCTCATACACGTGTGTTCCTCCCACCACATACTCCTGTGTTCCTCCCACCACATACACCTGTGTTCCTCCCACCACATATTCCTGTGTTCCTCCCACCACATATTCCTGTGTTCCTCCCACCACATATTCCTGTGTTCCTCCCACCACATATTCCTGTGTTCCTCCCACCACATATTCCTGTGTTCCTCCCACCACATACACCTGTGTTCCTCCCTCCACATATTCCTGTGTTCCTCCCACCACATACACCTGTGTTCCTCCCACCACATACACCTGTGTTCCTCCCACCACACACACCTGTGTTCCTCCCACCACATATACCTGTGTTCCTCCCACCACATAATCCTGTGTTCCTCCCACCACATACACCTGTGTTCCTCCCACCACATATTCCTGTGTTCCTCCCACCACACACACCTGTGTTCCTCCCACCACATATTCCTGTGTTCCTCCCACCACATACACCTGTGTACCTCCCACCACATACAACTGTGTTTCCCCCACCACATACAACTGTGTTCCTCCCACCACATTCATGTTGGATGTGCTATGCCATACATTTCTCACATTTAAACATGGTGTGTCACACTTATCTGCTCACGCTGTTTCCTTATCACATTACTGTTCATAAAACATTATCTTTCTAAATATATTTAATTTGGCAGTTATACTCTTCATGGACTATTACTCTCCTCTGAGTTACTGACTCTGAGAGTCGGTCACCTGCTCTGAGTTACTGACTCTGAGAGCCGGTCACCTGCTCCGAGTTACTGACTCTGAGAGCCGGTCACCTGCTCTGAGTTACTGACTCTGAGAGCCGGTCACCTGCTCTGAGTTACTGACTCTGAGAGCCGGTCACCTGCTCTGAGTTACTGACTCTGAGAGCCGGTCACCTGCTCTGAGTTACTGACTCTGAGAGTCGGTCACCTGCTCTGAGTTACTGACTCTGAGAGCCGGTCACCTGCTCTGAGTTACTGACTCTGAGAGCCGGTCACCTGCTCTGAGTTACTGACTCTGAGAGCCGGTCACCTGCTCTGAGTTACTGACTCTGAGAGCCGGTCACCTGCTCTGAGTTACTGACTCTGAGAGCCGGTCACCTGCTCTGAGTTACTGACTCTGAGAGCCGGTCACCTGCTCTGAGTTACTGACTCTGAGAGCCGGTCACCTGCTCTGAGTTACTGACTCTGAGAGCCGGTCACCTGCTCTGAGTTACTGACTCTGAGAGCCGGTCACCTGCTCTGAGTTACTGACTCTGAGAGTCGGTCACCTGCTCTGAGTTACTGACTCTGAGAGCCGGTCACCTGCTCTGAGTTACTGACTCTGAGAGCCGGTCACCTGCTCTGAGTTACTGACTCTGAGAGCCGGTCACCTGCTCTGAGTTACTGACTCTGAGAGCCGGTCACCTGCTCTGAGTGGCAGCTGTTATACATCATAATTGCAAATGCAAGAAACATTACCATTCCTATCATTATTTTTAATATTGTGATATTTAATAATTCTCAAATGGGATATATACACCGAGAGATGTATTTCTCTCAGCGTATATATGCTGATAGTATATATAACTCACCGTTATGGGGATTATAGTAAACACAGATAACCCGACGACGATAATGACGACGTTTCGGTCCCATTTGGACCATTAAAAAGTCACACAGAGTAAGGAAGGCAGTACACGCGAGGGAGGAGAGGGACGGGAGTGGTAAACGGGAGGAGGGACTGAAGTATTCTTGTGTGGTGGTGAAGACGTTACATGCAGCCTTTATGACCCCTTAAACCCTCTTAGCAAATCAATCATTATTTATTTATTTTATCCATTTCCATATAGGCGTCTCTTCATAATATACAAGTAATGTGTAGGTTACTGTAAAAGTTGAGGTTGAATATAAAACAAGTCACTGGTAGTAATAAAACTGTTCCTTCTTACCTTAAGAAGTAATGGTGACATTGTTCATTAAAATCTATAAGATTAAGCACATTTACTTGAAATTAATGCTCCTTAACCCAAAAGTCTTAATTTCGGTGGAATACAACCCGTTTTGATGTATTCTATGTATATAAT
Organism: Cherax quadricarinatus; assembly: GCF_038502225.1. Classification (NCBI taxonomy): domain Eukaryota; kingdom Metazoa; phylum Arthropoda; class Malacostraca; order Decapoda; family Parastacidae; genus Cherax; species Cherax quadricarinatus. The sequence continues at coordinate 20,068,522 of NC_091305.1, read as the reverse complement.
ACTCTTTGCAAAAACTCTAAGCACTCTTACATAGAACC
>NC_091305.1:20058484-20060984 GCF_038502225.1 Cherax quadricarinatus | reverse complement strand
GAGAGAGAGAGAGAGAGAAAGAGAGAGTCTTGCATTTTGCAGTTCTCAAGTTTTCTAAAAATTACACAAAATCCTTAAGAGCTCCTCAATAAATTCTCTTCCCCGAAAAAATCCTCGTAAAAAAATAATACAACCCCTTTAGACTCTTTATTTTCTCAAGGTTGTGTTGACTCCGGCTATTGACACACGTCACCGTGTCAATACAACCTCCGCCGCCATGCAAGTGTCCAGGTGCAAGTGTCAACTAGTGTTCCTAGTGGCACCTGGTGATACTTGCTAGTGACGTCCTGATGTTCAATGATGGAACGATGTTTAGTGACCTCGAGATGTTTAGTGACCTCAGGATTTTTAGCGGCCTCGGGATGTTTAGTGACCTCAAGATGTTTAGTGACCTCGGGATGTTTAATGACCTCGGGATGTTTAGTGATCTCGGGATGTTTAGTGACCTCGGGCTGTTTAGTGACCTCGGGATGTTTAGTGACCTCTTGATGTTTAGACAAGACATTGTTGGGCCGTTGTAGGAAACATTACCTCCGCAATTAACTTTCGGAAGTTACGTTGTGCTTGGCTCTAAGAGAGCATTTAATGCATTATTATCGGCAGGAACTGCTCGACGCTGGTGTGTTATATTCAGTGGGAAGCGCTAAACCCGCGAGAGTCATAGAGCGTTTGGGAAATGAGGGGGGAGGGGAGAGGGTAATGAGGCTTGATCCGAGGAAGGAGCGGTTAGCTCCAACTCTAGAACAGTTAGGTCTTGTGCTCTAGAATAACTGACACAGTAGTGTTCAAGAATCACTAACACAGTAGAGTTAAAGAATCACTAACACAGTATTGTTCAAGAATCACTAACAGTATTGTTCAAGAATCACTAACACAGTAGTGTTCAAGAATCACTAACATAGTATTGTTCAAGAATCAGTAACACAGTATTGTTCAAGAATCAGTAACACAGTATTGTTCAAGGATCAGTAACACAGTATTGTTCAAGAATCAGTAACACAGTATTGTTCAAGGATCACTAACACATTAGTGTGGAAGAATCACTAACACAGTAGTGTGGAAGAATCACTAACACAGTAGTGTGGAAGAATCACTAACACAGTAATGTTGAAGAATCACTAACAGTAATGTTGAAGAATCACTAACACAGTAATGTTAAAGAATCACTAACACAGTAGTGTTAAAGAATCACTAACACAGTAGTGTTAAAGAATCACTAACACAGTAATGTTAAAGAATCACTAACACAGTAGTGTTAAAGAATCACTAACACAGTAGTGTTAAAGAATCACTAACACAGTAATGTTAAAGAATCACTAACACAGTAGTGTTGAAGAATCACTAACACAGTAGTGTTAAAGAATCACTAACACAGTAATGTTAAAGAATCACTAACACAGTAGTGTTAAAGAATCACTAACACAGTAATGTTGAAGAATCACTAACACAGTAGTGTTAAAGAATCACTAACACAGTAATGTTGAAGAATCACTAACACAGTAATGTTGAAGAATCACTAACACAGTAATGTTGAAGAATCACTAACACAGTAATGATGAAGAATCACTAACACAGTAATGTTGAAGAATCACTAACACAGTAATGTTAAAGAATCACTAACACAGTAATGTTGAAGAATCACTAACACAGTAATGTTGAAGAATCACTAACACAGTAGTGTTGAAGAATCACTAACACAGTAGTGTTAAAGAATCACTAACACAGTAATGTTGAAGAATCACTAACACAGTAATGTTGAAGAATCACTAACACAGTAGTGTTAAAGAATCACTAACACAGTAATGTTGAAGAATCACTAACACAGTAATGTTGAAGAATCACTAACACAGTAATGTTGAAGAATCACTAACACAGTAATGTTGAAGAATCACTAACACAGTAATGTTGAAGAATCACTAACACAGTAATGTTGAAGAATCACTAACACAGTAATGTTAAAGAATCACTAACAGTAGTGTTAAAGAATCACTAACACAGTAGTGTTAAAGAATCACTAACACAGTAATGTTGAAGAATCACTAACACAGTAGTGTTAAAGAATCACTAACACAGTAGTGTTTAAGAATCACTAACACAGTAGTGTTAAAGAATCACTAACACAGTAGTGTTAAAGAATCACTAACACAGTAGTGTTAAAGAATCACTAACACAGTAATGTTGAAGAATCACTAACACAGTAATGTTGAAGAATCACTAACACAGTAATGTTGAAGAATCACTAACACAGTAATGTTGAAGAATCACTAACACAGTAATGTTAAAGAATCACTAACAGTAGTGTTAAAGAATCACTAACACAGTAGTGTGGAAGAATCACTAACACAGTAGTGTTTAAGAATCACTAACACAGTAGTGTTTAAGAATCACTAACACAGTAGTGTTGAAGAATCACTAACACAGTAGTGTTGAAGAATCACTAACACAGTAGTGTTTAAGAATCACTAACACAGTAGTGTTGAAGAATCACTAACACAGTAGT
>NC_091305.1:20018484-20053484 GCF_038502225.1 Cherax quadricarinatus | reverse complement strand
TCTGGTATATTCCTTTTTTAATGCCTCAGATTAATTTCTTTCTCTCCACAGACGCCTCAACACACCACCTACCTTTTCCACCTTAACTGTCTTTCGTAAAGTTATCTGCCAACGCTTCTCTCCCAAATATCTAGATACATTCACTTCCTCCTCCATACTTCTTGTTACAAGACTGATGTCCAATTGTTTAATGTACAAACCCTTTGTTTCTCTGATCAACTTCCTATATTTTATGTTTATTTTAAATATCTTTCTTTTCCACACCTTTCGACAGTCGTCCATCAACCTATGTAACTTTTCTTTAGAATCTCTCAAAATATATCAGCAGAGAGTAACTGTAACTACTGCCACTTCGTGTCAGATTCATTATCTTTAATCGCACACTTCTCTTTATTAATTTATTAAAGATTAGCCGGTATTCTCCCGGCCCGGGCCTTTTCCAAGTGGTGGCCCGGCCTTGGCTCCCTCTAGGGAGTGTCTGAGACCTAAGTCTCCCATGGGAGGAGGCACAAGTACCTCCTCATCTTTGGGACCAACTGTCCCCAGGCCTAGCCACAAGCTAGGCCTCTCTGGTCTGCCATCCCCGCCCCAAGGGGGCTAATGGAAATGACAGTCTTGTGAGCTAAAAGCTCGGGCTCAGGCACCTACCCTACCCTAGAAGGGTTAGGCATGGTGTCGATGCACACTTCTCCCCAATACCCTAGCACTCACTTCTTTTACAACCTCATCTATAAATATATTAAGTAATTATGGTGACATCACACATCCCCGCCTATATATATATATATATATATATATATATATATATATATATATATATATATATATATATATATATATATATATATATATATATATATATATATATATATATATATATATATATATATATATATATATATATATATATATATATATATATATATATATATATATATATGCGCAAAATAACCACCGTGAAAGAATTGTGAATTTTCACAGTGGTTATTTTACATACTGTGATATCACGTGTTTACTGTGATCTTATTTCATATACATATACATACATATAATTCCTTTACATTTTGCTAAAATTTGCCAATATTGCAATATCTGTAATAGAAATCAAATCTTTTTACATCTATTGTTAGATGTTTGGTCAGGTCTTGCCTGACCAAACATCATGCGCAATCTCCACAACGAGTTCCCTTTCCTTTCACAGGCTTAGATCATCAGTTGTTGACAAGATGATTGATAATATTGCACGCATAGCAGTGCAGTATGGTTTCCACACACACACTCGTTCTTTCAACTCCACCCAACTTAGCTAACGTTGACTAAAATCAACTGCCTTCCATGTGGCGGACTACCATCAACTGCCTTCCATGTGGCGGACTACCATCAACTGCCTTCCATGTGGCGGACTACCATCAACTGCCTTCCATGTGGCGGACTACCATCAACTGCCTTCCATGTGGCGGACTACCATCAACTGCCTTCCATGTGGCGGACTAAGATCAACTGCCTTCCATACGGCGGCCTTAAAAATGTACATCGTTGTTCAGACTCCATGAAGACAGTAATGAGTAAAGTTATGTCGTCAGTGTATCGATATGCTCACTCTACACGCTCACTCCTACATACAATGTATATATATATATATATATATATATATATATATATATATATATATATATATATATATATATATATATGCGTTAGTAAGACTGATACCTATACATGTAACTGCTACCATGATTCTCTTTTCTTTTTAACACGACAGACAACTGTTTTACAGTTAAAAACACGTGAAGCAACATCGCTAATTAGCTGGCTATTATTATTATTATTATTATTATTATTATTATTATTATTATTATTATTATTATTATTATTATTGTTATTATTATTATTATTATTATCATCATCGTTAAGCGCTAAACCCTAAAAGGACATACAGTGAGCTGGCGGATTGGAACAAGATAGCTCTAGAGTTACAATCCCATCTATAGACGCATTATACATCGCTCTTGACCGAAAACTTCTCCCGTATCTGCTTGGCATCTTTGCAAAGAACAGGATAGTTCTAAGGTTACAATCCCATCTATGGACGCATTACACAGTAACATATACCCTTTCTCTCGCGCGTGACTTGACCAGAGTTTCTCTTCCTTCCATCAGGCCTCTCATGAGCTTTCTTTTCGACCCGTTGTATCCTATTGTGTCCTGTTGCACCTTGTAACCTGTTGCTTCGTGTTGTATCTGGAATTCTCATGTCGGAATTATGAGTAGAATATTTAGTCAGTATATTAAAATAAAGAGTTTTGGTCTGTAAATTAAAGGCTGATCCTCGCTCTGCCTGGAAACAATTATATTGTAATTCTCAAAAAAATCGTATTCATGTTTCATTGAGTTTAAGTATCAATTAGACTGCCTTATCAGATACGTCAGTTCTTTCAGTCTTAGTTAATTTCTCAGCACTCGTATCTTAGTTCCTCCCTCTCTCAGCACAAGTGTCTCAGTTCCTCTCTCTCTCAGCACAAGTGTCTCAGTTCCTCTCTCTCTCAGCACAAGTGTATCAGTTCCTCCCTCTCTCAGCACAAGTGTCTCAGTTCCTCTCTCTCTCAGCACAAGTGTCTCAGTTCCTCTCTCTCTCAGCACAAGTGTCTCAGTTCCTCTCTCTCTCAGCACAAGTGTATCAGTTCCTCCCTCTCGCAGCACAAGTGTCTCAGTTCCTCTTTCTCTCTCTCAGCACAAGTGTCTCAGTTCCTCCATCTCTCAGCACAAGTGACTCAGTTCCTCCCTCTCTCAGCACAAGTGTCTCAGTTCCTCTCTCTCTCAGCACAAGTGTCTCAGTTCCTCTCTCTCTCAACACAAGTGTCTCAGTTCCTCCCCCTCTCATCACAAGTGTCTCAGTTTCTCTCTCACTCAGCACAAGTGTCTCAGCTCCTCCCCCTCTCAGCACAAGTGTCTCAGTTCTTCCCTCTCTCAGCACAAGTGTCTCAGTTCCTTCCTCTCTCAGCACAAGTGTCTCAGTTCCTCCTCTCAGCACAAGTGTCTCAGTTCCTCCCCCTCTCAGCACAAGTGTCTCAGTTCCTCCCTCTCTCAGCACAAGTGTCTCAGTTCCTCCCTCTCTCAGCACAAGTGTCTCAGTTCCTCCCTCTCTCAGCACAAGTGTCTCAGTTCCTCCCTCTCTCAGCACAAGTGTCTCAGTTCCTCCCTCTCTCAGCACAAGTGTCTCAGTTCCTCCCTTTCTCAGCACAAGTGTCTCAGTTCCTCCCTCTCTCAGCACAAGTGTCTCAGTTCCTCCCTCTCTCAGCACAAGTGTCTCAGTTCCTCTCTCTCTCTCAGCACAAGTGTCTCAGTTCCTCTCTCTCTCAGTACAAGTGTCCCAGTTCCTCCCTCTCTCAGCACAAGTGTCTCAGTTCCTCTCTCTCTCAGGACAAGTGTCCCAGTTCCTCCCTCTCTCAGCACAAGTGTCTCAGTTAGTACAAGTGTCCCAGTTCCTCACTCTCTCAGCACAAGTGTCTCAGTTCCTCCCTCTCTCAGCACGAGTGTCTCAGTTCCTCCCTCTCTCAGCACAAGTGTCTCAGTTCCTCCCTCTCTCAGCACAAGTGTCTCAGTTCCTCCCTCTCTCAGAACAAGTGTCTCAGTTCCTCTCTCTCTCTCAGCACAAGTGTCTTAGTCCCTCCCTCTCTCAGCACAAGTGTCTCAGTTCCTCCCTCTCTCAGAACAAGTGTCTCAGTTCCTCTCTCTCTCTCAGCACAAGTGTCTCAGTTCCTCCATCTCTCAACACAAGTGTCTCAGTTCCTCTCTCTCTCACCACAAGTGTCTCAGTTCCTCCCTCTCTCAGAACAAGTGTCTCAGTTCCTCTCTCTCTCTCAGCACAAGTGTCTCAGTTCCTCCATCTCTCAACACAAGTGTCTCAGTTCCTCTCTCTCTCAGCACAAGTGTCTCAGTTCCTCGTTCTCTCAGCAAAAGTGTCTCAGTTCCTCCTTCTCTCAGCACAAGTGTCTCAGTTCCTCTCTCTCTCAGCACAAGTGTCTCAGTTCCTCTTTCTCTCAGCACAAGTGTCTCAGTTCCTCCCTCTCTCAGCACAAGTGTCTCAGTTCCTCTCTCTCCCAGAACAAATGTCTCAGTTCCTCCTTCTCTCAGCACAAGTGTCTCAGTTCCTCCTTCTCTCAGCACAAGTGTCTCAGTTCCTCTCTCTCTCAGCACAAGTGTCTCAGTTCCTCCCTTCTCATCACAAGTGTCTCAGTTCCTCTCTCTCTCAGCACAAGTGTCTCAGTTCCTCTCTCTCGCAGCACAAGTGTCTCAGTTCCTCTTTCTCTCTCTCAGCACAAGTGTCTCAGTTCCTCCATCTCTCAGCACAAGTGTCTCAGTTCCTCCCTCTCTCAGCACAAGTGTCTCAGTTCCTCTCTCTCTCAGCACAAGTGTCTCAGTTCCTCTCTCTCTCATCACAAGTGTCTCAGTTTCTCTCTCACTCAGCACAAGTGTCTCAGCTCCTCCCCCTCTCAGCACAAGTGTCTCAGTTCTTCCCTCTCTCAGCACAAGTGTCTCAGTTCCTTCCTCTCTCAGCACAAGTGTCTCAGTTCCTCCTCTCAGCACAAGTGTCTCAGTTCCTCCCCCTCTCAGCAGAAGTGTCTCAGTTCCTCCCTCTCTCAGCACAAGTGTCTCAGTTCCTCCCCCTCTCAGCACAAGTGTCTCAGTTCTTCCCTCTCTCAGCACAAGTGTCTCAGTTCCTCCCTCTCTCAGCACAAGTGTCTCAGTTCCTCCTTCTCTCAGCTCAAGTGTCTCAGTTCCTCCCCCTCTCAGCAGAAGTGTCTCAGTTCCTCCCCCTCTCAGCACAAGTGTCTCAGTTCTTCCCTCTCTCAGCACAAGTGTCTCAGTTCCTCCTTCTCTCAGCTCAAGTGTCTCAGTTCCTCCCCCTCTCAGCACAAGTGTCTCAGTTCCTCCCCCTCTCAGCACAAGTGTCTCAGTTCTTCCCTCTCTCAGCACAAGTGTCTCAGTTCCTCCTTCTCTCAGCACAAGTGTCCCAGTTCCTCCTTCTCTCAGCATAAGTGTCTCAGTCCCTCCCTCTCTCAGCACAAGTGTCTCAATTCCTCTCTCTCTCAGCACAAGTGTCTCAGTTCCTCTCTCTCTCTCTCTCTCTCTCTCTCTCTCTCTCTCTCTCTCTCTCTCTCTCTCTCTCTCTCTCTCTCTCTCTCTCTCTCTCTCTCTCTCTCTCTCTCTCAGCACATGTGTCTTAGTCCCTCCCTCTCTCCAGCAGTGTCTCAGTTCCTCCTCTCAGAACAAGTGTCTCAGTTCCTCTCTCTCTCAGCACAAGTGTCTTAGCCCTCCCTCTCTCCCAGCACAAGTGTCTCAGTTCCTCCCCTCTCAGAACAAGTGTCTCAGTTCCTCTCTCTCAGCACAAGTGTCAGTTCCTCCATCTCTCAACACAAGTGTCTCAGCCCTCTCTCTCCCAGCAGAAGTGTCTCAGTTCCTCCCTCTCTCAGAACAAGTGTCTCAGTTTCTCTCTCTCAGCACAAGTGTCTCAGTTCCTCCATCTCTCAACACAAGTGTCTCGGTTCCTCCTCTCTCTCTGCACAAATGTCTCCCCAGTTCCTCGTTCTCTCAGCAAAGTGTCTCATTTTCCTCTCTCAGCACAAGTGTCTCAGTTCCTCCTCTCTCTCCCTAGCACAAGTGTCTCAGTTCCTCTTTCTCTCAGCACAAGTGTCTCAGTTCCTCCCTCTCTCAGCACAAGTGTCTCAGTTCCTCTCTCAGAACAAATGTCTCAGTTCCTCCTTCTCTCCCAGCACAAGTGTCTCAGTTCCTCCTTCTCTCAGCACAAGTGTCTCAGTTCCTCTCTCTCTCAGCACAAGTGTCTCAGTTCCTCCCTTCTCATCACAAGTGTCTCAGTTCCTCTCTCTCTCAGCACAAGTGTCTCAGTTCCTCTCTCTGTGCACAAGTGTCTCCAGTTCCTCTTTCTCTCAGCACAAGTGTCTCCAGTTCCTCCTCTCTCCCAGCACAAGTGACTCCAGTTCCTCCTCTCTCAGCACAAGTGTCTCAGTTCCTCCCTTTCTCAGCACAAGTGTCTCAGTTCCTCCCTCTCTCAGCACAAGTGTCTCAGTTCCTCCTCTCTCAGCACAAGTGTCTCAGTTCCTCTCTTCTCTCAGCACAAGTGTCTCAGTTCCTCTCTCTCAGTACAAGTGTCCAGTTCCTCCCTCTCTAGCACAAGTGTCTCCAGTTCCTCTCTCTCTCCAGGACAAGTGTCCCAGTTCCTCCCTCTCTCACACAAGTGTCTCAGTTCCTCCCCTCTCCTCCCAGTACAAGTGTCCCAGTTCCTCCTCTCTCAGCACAAGTGTCTCAGTTCCTCCCTCTCTCAGCACAAGTGTCTCAGTTCCTCCTCAGCACAAGTGTCTCAGTTCCTCCCTCTCTCAGCACAAGTGTCTCAGCTCCTTCTCTCTCAGCACAAGTGTCCCAGCCTCCTCTCTCTCAGCATAAGTGTCTCAGTCCCTCCTCTCTCACAGCACAAGTGTCTCAACCTCTCTCTCTCTCAGCACAAGTGTCTCAGTTCCTCTCTCTCTCTCTCTCTCTCTCTCTCTCTCTCTCTCTCTCTCTCTCTCTCTCTCTCTCTCAGTCTCTCTCTCAGCGTGTCTCCCTAGTCCTCCCTCTGCACAAGTGTCTCAGTTCCTCCCTCTCTCTCAGAACAAGTGTCAGTTCCTCTCTCTCTCAGCACAAGTGTCTTAGTCCCTCCTCTCTCAGCACAAGTGTCTCAGTTCCTCCCCTCTCAGAACAAGTGCCTCAGTTCCTCTCTCTCTCCTCAGCACAAGTGTCTCAGTTCCTCCATCTCTCAACACAAGTGTCTCAGTTCCTCTCTCTCTAGCAGAAGTGTCTCAGTTCCTCCCTCTCCTCCCAGAACAAGTGTCTCCAGTTCCTCTCTCTCAGCACAAGTGTCTCAGTTCCTCCATCTCTCAACACAAGTGTCTCAGTTCCTCTCTCTCTCAGCACAAGTGTCTCAGTTCCTCCTTCTCTCAGCAAAAGTGTCTCAGTTCCTCCCTCTCTCAGCACAAGTGTCTCAGTTCCTCTCTCTCTCAGCACAAGTGTCAGTTCCTCTTTCTCTCAGCACAAGTGTCTCAGTTCCTCCTCTCTGCACAAGTGTCTCAGTTCCTCTCTCTAGAACAAATGTCTCAGTTCCTCCTTCTCTCAGCACAAGTGTCTCAGTTCCTCCTTCTCTCAGCACAAGTGTCTCAGTTCCTCTCTCTCAGCACAAGTGTCTCAGTTCCTCCCTTCTCATCAGTGTCTCAGTTCCTCTCCTCTCAGCACAAGTGTCTCAGTTCCTCTCTCTCGCAGCACAAGTGTCTCAGTTCCTCTCTCTCTCTCTCAGCACAAGTGTCTCAGTTCCTCCATCTCTCAGCACAAGTGGACTCAGTTCCTCCCTCTCTAGCACAAGTGTCTCTGTTGTCCTCTCTCAGCACAAGTGTCCCCCTCAGTTCCTCTCTCTCAACACAAGTAGTATCTCAGTTCCTCCCCTCTCTCACAAGTGTCTCAGTTTCTCTCTCCACAGCACAAGTGTCTCAGCTCCTCCCCCTCTCCCAGCACAAGTGTCTAGTTCTTCCCTCTCAGCACAAGTGTCTCAGTTCCTTCCTCTCTCCCAGCACAAGTGTCTCAGTTCCTCCTCTCACAACGTGTCTCAGTTCCTCCCCTCTCCAGCAGAAGTGTCCCAGTTCCTCCCTCTCTCAGCACAAGTGTCTCAGTTCCTCCCCTCTCAGCAGAAGTGTCTCAGTTCTTCCCTCTCTCTCTCTCTCTCTCTCTCTCAGCACAAGTGTCTTAGTCCCTCCTCTCTCTCGCACAAGTGTCTCAGTTACTCCTCCTCTGAGCACAAGTGTCTCAGCTTACTCCTCTCACTGAGCACAAGTGTCTCAATTCCCTCCCTCTCTCCCAGCACAAGTGTCTCAGTTCCTCCCTCTCTCAGCACAAGTGTCTCAGTTCCTCCCTTTCTCAGCACAAGTGTCTCAGTTCCTCCCTCTCTCAGCACAAGTGTCTCAGTTCCTCTCTCTCTCTCAGCACAAGTGTCTCAGTTCCTCTCTCTCTCAGTACAAGTGTCCCAGTTCCTCCCTCTCTCAGCACAAGTGTCTCAGTTCCTCTCTCTCTCAGGACAAGTGTCCCAGTTCCTCCCTCTCTCAGCACAAGTGTCTCAGTTCCTCCCTCTCTCAGTACAAGTGTCCCAGTTCCTCCCTCTCTCAGCACAAGTGTCTCAGTTCCTCCCTCTCTCAGCACAAGTGTCCCAGTTCCTCCTTCTCTCAGCATAAGTGTCTCAGTCCCTCCCTCTCTCAGCACAAGTGTCTCAGTTCTTCTCTCTTCTCTCAGTTCCTCTCTCTCCCAGAACAAATGTCTCAGTTCCTCCTTCTCTCAGCACAAGTGTCTCAGTTCCTCCATCTCTCAGCACAAGTGTCTCAGTTCCTCTCTCTCTCAGCACAAGTGTCTCAGTTCCTCCCTTCTCATCACAAGTGTCTCAGTTCCTCTCTCTCTCAGCACAAGTGTCTCAGTTCCTCTCTCTCGCAGCACAAGTGTCTCAGTTCCTCTTTCTCTCTCTCAGCACAAGTGTCTCAGTTCCTCCATCTCTCAGCACAAGTGTCTCAGTTCCTCCCTCTCTCAGCACAAGTGTCTCAGTTCCTCTCTCTCTCAGCACAAGTGTCTCAGTTCCTCTCTCTCTCATCACAAGTGTCTCAGTTTCTCTCTCACTCAGCACAAGTGTCTCAGCTCCTCCCCCTCTCAGCACAAGTGTCTCAGTTCTTCCCTCTCTCAGCACAAGTGTCTCAGTTCCTTCCTCTCTCAGCACAAGTGTCTCAGTTCCTCCTCTCAGCACAAGTGTCTCAGTTCCTCCCCCTCTCAGCAGAAGTGTCTCAGTTCCTCCCCTCTCTCAGCACAAGTGTCTCAGTTCCTCCCCCTCTCAACAACAAGTGTCTCAGTTCTTCCCTCTCTCTCTCTCTCTCTCTCTCAGCACTAAGTGCAACCTCTTAGTCCTCCCTCTCTCAGCACATGTGTCTCAGTTACTCCCTCTCTGAGCACAAGTGTCTCAGTTACTCCCTCTCTGAGCACAAGTGTCTCAATTCCTCCCTCTCAGCACAAGTGTCTCAGTTCCTCCTCTCTCAGAACAAGTGTCTCAGTTCCTCTCTCTCTCAGCACAAGTGTCTTAGTCCCTCCTCTCTCAGCACAAGTGTCTCAGTTCCTCCTCTCTCAGAACAAGTGTCTCAGCCTTTCCTTTCTCTCTAGCACAAGTGTCTCTGTTCCTCCATCTCTCAACACAAGTGTCTCAGTTCCTCTCTCTCTCACCACAAGTGTCTCAGTTCCTCCTCTCTCTCAGAACAAGTGTCTCAGTTCCTCTATCTCTCTCAGCACAGTGTCTCCCAGTTCCTCCATCTCTCAACACAAGTGTCTCAGTTCCTCTCTCTCAGCACAAGTGTCTCAGTTCCTCGTTCTCTCAGCAAAAGTGTCTCAGTTCCTCCCCTCTCTCCAGCACAAGTGTCTCAGTTCCTCTCTCTCTCAGCACAAGTGTCTGAGTTCTCTCTCTCCCAGCACAAGTGTCTCAGTTCCTCCCTCTCTCAGCACAAGTGTCTCAGTTCCTCTCTCTCCCAGAACAAATGTCTCAGTTCCTCCTTCTCTCAGCACAAGTGTCTCAGTTCCTCCTTCTCTCAGCACAAGTGTCTCAGTTCCTCTCTCTCTCTAGCACAAGTGTCTCAGTTCCTCCCTTCTCATCACAAGTGTCTCAGTTCCTCTCTCTCTCAGCACAAGTGTCTAGCCTCTCTCTCTAGCACAAGTGTCTCAGTTCCTCTTCTCTCTCTCAGCACAAGTGTCTCAGTTCCTCCATCTCTCAGCATTACAAGTGTCTTAGTTCCTCCCTCTCAGCACAAGTGTCTCAGTTCCTCTCTCTCTCAGCACAAGTGTCTCAGTTCTCTCTCTCATCACAAGTGTCTCAGTTTCTCTCTCCTCAGCACAAGTGTCTCAGCTCCTCCCCTCTCTCAGCACAAGTGTCTCAGTTCTTCCTCTCTCAGCACAAGTGTCTCAGTTCCTTCCTCTCTCAGCACAAGTGTCTCAGTTCCTCTCAGCACAAGTGTCTCAGCCTCCTCCTCTCAGCAGAAGTGTCTCAGTTCCTCCCTCTCAGCACAAGTGTCTCAGTTCCTCCCCTCCCCTCAGCACAAGTGTCTCCCAGTTCTTCCCTCTGGCGCACAAGTGTCTCAGTTCCTCCTCCCTTTCAGCACAAGTGTCTCAGTTCTCCCGCTCTCCCAGCACAAGTGTCTCAGTTCCTCCCTTTCTCAGCACAAGTGTCTCAGTTCCTCCTCTCTCAGCACAAGTGTCTCCAGTCCCTCCTCCCTCTCAGCACAAGTGTCTCAGTTCCTCCCTCTCTCAGCACAAGTGTCTCAGTTCCTCCTTTCTCAGCACAAGTGTCACAGTTCCTCCCTCTCTCAGCACAAGTGTCTCAGTTCCTCCTTTCTCAGCACAAGTGTCTCAGTTCCTCTCTCAGCACAAGTGTCCCAGTTCCTCCTCTCAGCACAAGTGTCCTCAGTTCCTCCCTCTCCTCCCAGCACAAGTGTCTCAGTTCCTCCTCTCTCAGCACAAGTGTCTCAGTTCCTCCTCTCTCAGCACAAGTGTCTCAGTTCCTCCCTTTCTCAGCACAAGTGTCTCAGTTCCTCCCTCTCTCCAGCACAAGTGTCTCAGTTCCTCCTCTCTCAGCACAAGTGTCTCAGCTTCCTCTCTCTCTCTCTTCAGCACAAGTGTCTCAGTTCCTCTCTCTCAGTACAAGTGTCCCAGTTCCTCCCTCTCTGCATAAGTGTCCTAGTTCCTCTCTCTCAGGACGTGTCCCAGTTCCTCCCTCTCTCCAGCACAAGTGTCTCAGTTCCTCCCTCTCTCTCATGTCCCCAAGTGTCCCAGTTCCTCCTCTCTCAGCACAAGTGTCTCAGTTCCTCCCTCTCTCAGCACAAGTGTCTCAGTTCCTCCTCTCTCAGCACAAGTGTCTAGTTCTTCCTCTCTCAGCACAAGTGTCCCTAGCTCCTTCTCTCCAGCACAAGTGTCCCAGTTCCTCCTTCTCTCAGCATAAGTGTGGGTCTCAGTCCCTCCCTCTCTCAGCACAAGTGTCTCAGTTCCTCTCTCTCCCAAGTGTCAGTTCTCCTCTCTCTCTCTCTCTCTCTCTCTCTCTCTCTCTCTCTCTCTCTCTCTCTCTCTCTCTCTCTCTCTCTCTCTCTCTCTCTCTCTCTCTCTCTCTCTCTCTCAGCACATGTGTCTTAGTCCCTCCCTCTCTCAGCACAAGTGTCTCAGTTCCTCCCTCTCTCAGAACAAGTGTCTCCAGTTCCTCTCTCTCTCACAAGTGTCTTAGTCCCTCCCTCTCAGCACAAGTGTCTCAGTTCCTCCCTCTCTCAGAACAAGTGTCTCAGCTTCCTCTCTCTCTCAGCACAAGTGTCTCAGTTCCTCCATCTCTCAACACAAGTGTCTCAGTTCCTCTCTCTCTCAGCAGAAGTGTCTCAGTTCCTCCCTCTCTCAGAACAAGTGTCTCAGCTCCTCTCTCTCTCAGCACAAGTGTCTCAGTTCCTCCATCTCTCAACACAAGTGTCTCAGTTCCTCTCTCTCTCTAAGTGTCTCAGTTCCTCGTTCTCTCAGCAAAAGTGTCTCAGTTCCTCCTTCTCTCAGCACAAGTGTCTCAGTTCCTCTCTCTCAGCACAATGTCTCAGTTCCTCTTTCTCAGCACAAGTGTCTCAGTTCCTCCCTCTCTCTCAGCACAAGTGTCTCAGTTCCTCTCTCTCCCAGAACAAATGTCTCAGTTCCTCCTCTCAGCACAAGTGTCTCAGTTCCTCCTCTCAGCACATGTGTCTCAGTTCTCTCTCTCAGCACAAGTGTCTCAGTTCCTCCCTTCATCACAAGTGTCTCATTCCTCCTCTCTCAGCACAAGTGTCTCAGTTCCTCTCTCTCAGCACAAGTGTCGTCACAGTGTCTCATTCTCTCTCTCCCAGCACAAGTGTCTCAGTTCCTCCATCTCTCAGCACCAAGTGACTCAGTTCTCCTCTCCTCTATCCCAAGTGTCTCAGTTCCTCCCTTTCTCCAGCACAAGTGTCTCAGTTCCTCCTCTCTCAGCACAAGTGTCTCAGTTCCTCCTCTCTCAGCACAAGTGTCTCAGTTCCTCTCTCTCAGCACAAGTGTCTCAGTTCCTCTCTCTCTCAGTACAAGTGTCCCAGTTCCTCCCTCTCTCAGCACAAGTGTCTCAGTTCCTCTCTCTCTCAGGACAAGTGTCCCAGTTCCTCCCTCTCTCAGCACAAGTGTCTCAGTTCCTCCCTCTCTCAGTACAAGTGTCCCAGTTCCTCCCTCTCTCAGCACAAGTGTCTCAGTTCCTCCCTCTCTCAGCACAAGTGTCTCAGTTCCTCCCTCTCTCAGCACAAGTGTCTCAGTTCCTCCCTCTCTCAGCACAAGTGTCTCAGTTTCTCCTTCTCTCAGCACAAGTGTCCCAGTTCCTCCTTCTCTCAGCATAAGTGTCTCAGTCCCTCCCTCTCTCAGCACAAGTGTCTCAATTCCTCTCTCTCTCAGCACAAGTGTCTCAGTTCCTCTCTCTCTCTCTCTCTCTCTCTCTCTCTCTCTCTCTCTCTCTCTCTCTCAGCACATGTGTCTTAGTCCCTCCCTCTCTCAGCACAAGTGTCTCAGTTCCTCCCTCTCTCAGAACAAGTGTCTCAGTTCCTCTCTCTCTCTCAGCACAAGTGTCTTAGTCCCTCCCTCTCTCAGCACAAGTGTCTCAGTTCCTCCCTCTCTCAGAACAAGTGTCTCAGTTCCTCTCTCTCTCTCAGCACAAGTGTCTCAGTTCCTCCATCTCTCAACACAAGTGTCTCAGTTCCTCTCTCTCAGCAGAAGTGTCTCAGTTCCTCCCTCTCTCTGAACAAGTGTCTCAGTTCCTCTCTCTCTCTCAGCACAAGTGTCTAGTTCCTCCATCTCTCAACACAAGTGTCTCAGTTCCTCTCTCTCAGCACAAGTGTCTCAGTTCCTCGTTCTCAGCAAAGTGTCTCAGTTCCTCCTTCTCTCAGCACAAGTGTCAGTTCTCTCTCTCTCAGCACAAGTGTCTCAGTTCCTCTTTTCTCTCAGCACAAGTGTCTCAGTTCCTCCTCTCTCAGCACAAGTGTCTCAGTTCCTCTCTCCCTCCCAGAACAAATGTCTCAGTTCCTCCTTCTCTCCAGCACAAGTGTCTCAGTTCCTCCTTCTCTCAGCACAAGTGTCTCAGTTCCTCTCTCTCAGCACAAGTGTCTCAGTTCCTCCCTTCTCATCACAAGTGTCTCAGTTCCTCTCTCCCTCAGCACAAGTGTCTCAGTTCCTCTCTCGCAGCACAAGTGTCTCAGTTCCTCTTTCTCTCTCAGCACAAGTGTCTCAGTTCCTCCATCTCTCAGCACAAGTGACTCAGTTCCTCCCTCTCTCAGCACAAGTGTCTCAGTTCCTCTCTCTCTCAGCACAAGTGTCTCAGTTCCTCTCTCTCTCAACACAAGTGTCTCAGTTCCTCCCCCTCTCATCACAAGTGTCTCAGTTTCTCTCTCACTCAGCACAAGTGTCTCAGCTCCTCCCCCTCTCAGCACAAGTGTCTCAGTTCTTCCCTCTCTCAGCACAAGTGTCTCAGTTCCTTCCTCTCTCAGCACAAGTGTCTCAGTTCCTCCTCTCAGCACAAGTGTCTCAGTTCCTCCCCCTCTCAGCAGAAGTGTCTCAGTTCCTCCCTCTCTCAGCACAAGTGTCTCAGTTCCTCCCCCTCTCAGCAGAAGTGTCTCAGTTCTTCCCTCTCTCTCTCTCTCTCTCTCTCTCAGCACAAGTGTCTTAGTCCCTCCCTCTCTCAGCACAAGTGTCTCAGTTACTCCCTCTCTGAGCACAAGTGTCTCAGTTACTCCCTCTCTGAGCACAAGTGTCTCAATTCCTCCCTCTCTCAGCACAAGTGTCTCAGTTCCTCCCTCTCTCAGAACAAGTGTCTCAGTTCCTCTCTCTCTCTCAGCACAAGTGTCTTAGTCCCTCCCTCTCTCAGCACAAGTGTCTCAGTTCCTCCCTCTCTCAGAACAAGTGTCTCAGTTCCTTTCTCTCTCTCAGCACAAGTGTCTCAGTTCCTCCATCTCTCAACACAAGTGTCTCAGTTCCTCTCTCTGTCTCAGCAGAAAGTGTCTCAGTTCCTCTCTCTCTCTCAGCACAAGTGTCTCAGTTCCTCCATCTCTCAACACAAGTGTCTCAGTTCCTCTCTCTCTCAGCACAAGTGTCTCAGTTCCTCCTTCTCTCAGCAAAAGTGTCTCAGTTCCTCCCTCTCTCAGCACAAGTGTCTCAGTTCTTCTCTCTCTCAGCACAAGTGTCTCAGTTCCTCTCTCTCCCAGAACAAATGTCTCAGTTCCTCCTTCTCTCAGCACAAGTGTCTCAGTTCCTCTCTCTCTCAGCACAAGTGTCTCAGTTCCTCCCTTCTCATCACAAGTGTCTCAGTTCCTCTCTCTCTCAGCACAAGTGTCTCAGTTCCTCTCTCTCGCAGCACAAGTGTCTCAGTTCCTCTTTCTCTCTCTCAGCACAAGTGTCTCAGTTCCTCCATCTCTCAGCACAAGTGACTCAGTTCCTCCCTCTCTCAGCACAAGTGTCTCAGTTCCTCTCTCTCTCAGCACAAGTGTCTCAGTTCCTCTCTCTCTCATCACAAGTGTCTCAGTTTCTCTCTCACTCAGCACAAGTGTCTCAGCTCCTCCCCCTCTCAGCACAAGTGTCTCAGTTCTTCCCTCTCTCAGCACAAGTGTCTCAGTTCCTTCCTCTCTCAGCACAAGTGTCTCAGTTCCTCCTCTCAGCACAAGTGTCTCAGTTCCTCCCCCTCTCAGCAGAAGTGTCTCAGTTCCTCCCTCTCTCAGCACAAGTGTCTCAGTTCCTCCCCCTCTCAGCACAAGTGTCTCAGTTCTTCCCTCTCTCAGCACAAGTGTCTCAGTTCCTCCCTCTCTCAGCACAAGTTCCTCCTTCTCTCAGTCAAGTCAGTTCCTCCTTCTCTCAGCTCAAGTGTCTCAGTTCCTCCCCCTCTCAGCAGAAGTGTCTCAGTTCCTCCCCCTCTCAGCACAAGTGTCTCAGTTCTTCCCTCTCTCAGCACAAGTGTCTCAGTTCCTCCCTCCTTCCCTGTCCTCAAATACTTCACCTGCTCATCCCTCAGCACAGACAAACATGTGTGTCGGTGATGTAGCTCAAATGAATCCTTCACAATGTGCACTGTTTATCTGCGCCTGCAAGCTGCTGCCGCCTCACTCTCAGTGCTTGCCTCCTCCAGATTTTCCTCGCAATGATTTTGTGCCTTCCCACGCCATGTTCATACCAAATTAGTAGGTCGACTTTACACACGAGGCGGCGGCGGCGCCAAAAGCGTCGACACTCCAAGACAAGGATGAAATATTTCCTTGCAGTGGAAGCTGCGACTCTGGCCGCTACCAGTTAGTTCGTGTACACATTAAACATTTGCACATTTGTTCCTCCGATGCAAGCTAAACTGCTTTGATAAATAATCCGTTTTGTATATTAAACAAGCATGAGCGCGTGTACACTCAGTTTTACTCACACACACACACACACACATACACACACACACACACACGTAAAACAAAACCATGGAAGAAAGTCAGAGAACATGATTACGCAAGATGTTTTAAGGTCCAACAGGATAAAAAGGAAAGATTGACAATCAAGATGGGAACATTGAGTCAGAGTGAAGATAACTCTCCAGGAGAAGCACTGGAGCGACTGGTGCTTCATGGAGAGTGATTACACGACGGAGGTGAAAGAAAATGCAAAATAGATGGCAAGGAAGAAGAGAGATTACCAACCAGAATAAAAAGCATGGTATTGGAGAGTAAGAGAACTCTTGGAAATACAATGGGACGATCGAATAAATGAAAATAAATAGTAAGAGATGATGGACTTCTCTACACAAATATACACGAAAGCTACTGAATGATTCACCCTGGTACAGGGCTGGGCAACCTTTTTAAGTGTGAGGGCCAAAGTCGGCCATATCTTTGATACAAAATCTCTGGAAACATATGGGGATTGTTTCCCCGCTTTTCTTCAAACGGATACGTGATAAATGTCGCAATTTTTTTTTTGTGTGTGTTTTTATTTTTTTTTTTTTTTTTTGAGATGAGACCAGAGGTCATCGTGCCGGAAAGAAGTCGTTGGCGTGCCACGTTTGGCACGCATGCTAAAGGTTGCCCACCCCTGCCCTAGTACAAGAACAGAAGGTGAAAATGTTCGCAGACAACGTATGGTTCAATGCTCATAGACAACGTATGGTTCAATGCTCATAGACAACGCATGATTCAATGCTCACAGACAACGCATGGTTCGCTGTACACAGACAACGCATGGCTCAATGTTCACAACGAAAAGTTAGTGTACACTGACCGCTACGTAGTTGTGACAGATATTTATTTGCATTTACTTTCATTTGCTTCTGTGAAGGGAATCGAGTATAGTATCACTCGTGAGACCAGAACATTCAGGAGGAGAAAAATAACTGGAGACCTGGTTGAGTTTCTCTGGGGCTAGGAGAATCCAACAGGCTATCCTAATGTCTTATGGCATCTGTAGCTGAGTGGTTTAAGACGTTAGCTTGGGTAGCTAGCTACACTTGTTGAAATCTGACGACCTAGGTTCTAATCCAGCAGGATTCGAACCTAGATGACTTGTTTTTCCAAGGAGCATTGAATCTATACTCTACACTCACACACACATACACAAGAAGGACTTACATTCAACTTTTGGACGGAAGGAAGCCTCTACATAAACAAGTAAGGTAAGCAACTAATCGAAACATTACAGGAAACCTACTCACCACTAGAGATGAGTCACTTCGCATAGCACCCACGAAGAACTCGAGAATTAATCGTTGCTAGACATATACCTTTGTCGATAGTTTGTCACACTGAAGACTAACTGTATTCAGCAGTGGCTCGACCCTCTCGTCCAGGGTTCAGACACTGGGTATGTTGACAAGATCAATCACTAACCTTCCTTTCCTCCGTGTTGCTACGCTTCGTAGAAAATAATTCGGTGATTCTTTGTGCTTGCGTGTTGAAGCACCACTGGCAGAGATGATGCGTCAGCGGCTGGTGCTGGTGCTGGTGCTTGTGCTGGTGCTTGTGCTGGTGCTGGTGCTGGTGCTGGTGCTTGTGCTTGTGCTGGTGCTGGTGCTGGTGCTGGTGCTGGTGCTGGTGCTGGTGCTGGTGCTGGTGCTGGTGCTGCTGGTGCTGGTGCTGGTGCTGGTGCTGGTGCTGGTGCTGGTGCTTGTGCTGGTGCTGGTGCTTGTGCTGGTGCTGGTGCTGGTGCTGGTGCTGGTGCTGGTGCTTGTGCTGGTGCTGGTGCTTGTGCTGGTGCTGGTGCTGGTGCTGGTGCTGGTGCTGGTGCTGGTGCTGGTGCTGGTGCTTGTGCTGGTGCTGGTGCTTGTGCTTGTGCTGGTGCTGGTGCTGGTGCTTGTGCTGGTGCTGGTGCTGGTGCTGGTGCTGGTGCTGGTGCTGGTGCTGGTGCTTGTGCTGTTGCTGGTGGTGCAGCTTATCCTGCTACTGTAGTTGTTGCTGCTGCTGCTTATCCTGCTACTGTTGTTGCTGCTGGTAATACTGGTGGTGATGCTGCTGCTGCTGGTGCTTATGCTGCTGCTATTGGTGGTGCTTGTTCTGTTCCTGGTGGTACCTACACTGCTGCTGCTGCTACTGTTGCTGATGAAGCTTATATTGTTCCTGCTGCTGCTGTTGATGCTTTTGTTGCTGCTGCTCCTCTTGGTGGTGGTGATGCTTATGCTGTTGATGCTTTTGTTGCTGTTGATGCTTTTGCTGCTGCTGCTGCTCTTGGTGGTGGTGATGCTTATACTACTGTTGTTACTGCTGCTGTGGATGATTATCATTCTTCTGCTGTTGTTATTGCTGCTACTGGTGGCGATTCTGCTGCACGGATGGTGCAGCATCGTGCCGAGGCTAGGCAGCAGAGGCACGACCTAGATTCATCTTCGTGTTTACAAAAGTTTCCCTCATGGTGAGGCAAACATTGTCTGCTTCGTGGTGAGGCAAACATTGTTTGCTTCGACCTAATGCAAATGTATTGCCATTCCTTCCCTCCATCCCCAGCTGGACACTACACCTCTCCTACTGAATGTCACCATCACCAGCTCATCACTACACCTCTCCTACTGAATGTCACCATCACCAGCTCATCACTACACCTCTCCTACTGAATGTCACCATCACCAGCTCATCACTACACCTCTCCTACTGAATGTCACCATCACCAGCTCATCACTACACCTCTCCTACTACTGAATGTCACCATCACTACACCTCTACTGAATGTCACCATCACCAGCTCATCACTACACCTCTCCTACTGAATGTCACCATCACCAGCTCATCACTAGAATGTCTCATCACTACACCTCTCCTACTGAATGTCACCATCACCAGCTCATCACTACACCTCTCCTACTGAATGTCACCATCACCAGCTCATCACTACACCTCTCCTACTGAATGTCACCATCATCAGCTCATCACTACACCTCTCCTACTGAATGTCACCATCACCAGCTCATCACTACACCTCTCCTACTGAATGTCACCATCACCAGCTCATCACTACACCTCTCCTACTGAATGTCACCATCACCAGCTCATCACTACACCTCTCCTACTGAATGTCACCATCACCAGCTCATCACTACACCTCTCCTACTGAATGTCACCATCACCAGCTCATCACTACACCTCTCCTACTGAATGTCACCATCACCAGCTCATCACTACACCTCTCCTACTGAATGTCACCATCACCAGCTCATCACTACACCTCTCCTACTGAATGTCACCATCACCAGCTCATCACTACACCTCCTACTGAATGTCACCATCACCAGCTCATCACTACACCTCTCCTACTGAATGTCACCATCACCAGCTCATCACTACACCTCTCCTACTGCTCACCAGCTCATCACTACACCTCTCCTACTGAATGTCACCATCACCAGCTCATCACTACACCTCTCCTACTGAATGTCACCATCACAGAATGTCAGAATGTCACCATCATCACATCACTACACCTCTCCTACTGAATGTCACCATCACCAGCTCATCACTACACCTCTCCTACTGAATGTCACCATCACCAGCTCATCACTACACCTCTCCTACTGAATGTCACCATCACCAGCTCATCACTACACCTCTCCTACTGAATGTCACCATCACCAGCTCATCACTACACCTCTCCTACTGAATGTCACCATCACCAGCTCATCACTACACCTCTCCTACTGAATGTCACCATCACCAGCTCATCACTACACCTCTCCTACTGAATGTCACCATCACCAGCTCATCACTACACCTCTCCTACTGAATGTCACCATCACCAGCTCATCACTACACCTCTCCTACTGAATGTCACCATCATCAGCTCATCACTACACCTCTCCTACTGAATGTCACCATCACCAGCTCATCACTACACCTCTCCTACTGAATGTCACCATCACCAGCTCATCACTACACCTCTCCTACTGAATGTCACCATCACCAGCTCATCACTACACCTCTCCTACTGAATGTCACCATCACCAGCTCATCACTACACCTCTCCTACTGAATGTCACCATCACCAGCTCATCACTACACCTCTCCTACTGAATGTCACCATCACCAGCTCATCACTACACCTCTCCTACTGAATGTCACCATCACCAGCTCATCACTACACCTCTCCTACTGAATGTCACCATCACCAGCTCATCACTACACCTCTCCTACTGAATGTCACCATCACCAGCTCATCACTACACCTCTCCTACTGAATGTCACCATCACCAGCTCATCACTACACCTCTCCTACTGAATGTCACCATCACCAGCTCATCACTACACCTCTCCTACTGAATGTCACCATCACCAGCTGGTCACTATACTTCTAGTGAATGTCACCGTCACCAGCTGGTCACTACACCCTTCTAAGTGAATGTCACCATTACCAGCTGGTCACTATACTTCTTCGAGTGAATGTCACCATCACCAGGTGGTTAGTACACCACTCGAAGTGAATGTCACCATCACCAGGTGGTTAGTACACCTCTCGAAGTGAATGTCACCATCACCAGCTGGTCACTACACCTCTCCTAGTGAATGTCACCATCACCAGCTGATAAATACACCTCTCCTAGTGAATGTCACCATCACCAGTTGGTCACTACACCTCTCCGAGTGAATGTCACCATCACCAGCTGGTCACTACACCTCTCCTAGTGAATGTCACCATCACCAGCTGGTCACTACACCTCTCCTAGTGAATGTCACCATCACCAGCTGGCCACTACACCTCTCCTAGTGAATGTCACCATCACCAGCTGGTCACTACACCTCTCCTAGTGAATGTCACCATCACCAGCTGGTAACTACACATCTCCGAGTGAATGTCACCATCACCAGCTGGTCACTACACCTCTCCTAGTGAATGTCACCATCACCAGCTGGTCACTACACCTCTCCTAGTGAATGTCACCATCACCAGCTGATAAATACACCTCTCCTAGTGAATGTCACCATCACCAGCTGGTCACTACACCTCTCCTAGTGAATGTCACCATCACCAGCTGGCCACTACACCTCTCCTAGTGAATGTCACCATCACCAGCTGGCCACTACACCTTTTCTAGTGAATATTACCACCACCAGCTGGTCACTACACCTCTTCTAGTGAATATCACCATCACCAGCTGGTCACTACACCTCTCCTAGTGAATGTCACCATCACCAGCTGGCCACTACACCTCTTCTAGTGAATATTACCACCACCAGCTGGTCACTACACCTCTCCTAGTGAATACCATCATCACCAGCTGGCCACTACACCTCTCCTAGTGAATACCACCATCACCAGCTGGCCACTACACCTCTCCTAGTGAATGTCACCATCACCAGCTGGCCACTACACCTCTCCTAGTGAATGTCACCTTCACCAGCTGGCCACTACACCTCTCCTAGTGAATGTCACCATCACCAGCTGGCCACTAGCTGGTCACTACACCTCTCCTAGTGAATGTCACCATCACCAGCTGGCCACTACACCTCTCCTAGTGAATGTCACCATCACCAGCTAGTCACTACACCTCTCCTAGTGAATGTCACCATCACAAAGAGCTCAAGACTAGAATGAGACACTTGTGCACCATTTGGGAACGTTTATTAAGAAAACAGTTTCGCCAACCAGTGGTTTCTTCAGTTCATAACAGAGAGAAACGACAGCAGCTGAGGAGAAGTGTAAGGTAATCAATCCCTCAGTCTGATATGTTCCGTCCTTCAATCTAATGGACTGAACACATCGACTCTAGGCTGAGGGATTGATTACCTCAAACTCCTCCTCGTCTTGCATCATCCTTCTCTGTAATGGACTCAAAAAGCCACTAGCTGGCGAAACGATTCCCTAATAAAGATTCCTAGATGCTGTCTCATTCTTCATCTTGTCAGTTTTCTAAACCATTTATATCGTAATAAAGAGCAGTTCCAATTTCTTAGTGCGTGACGGGTGATGCGAGCCATCACACACCTCATTAATGGTGCGTGACGCATGTTGTGCCATCACGCACCTCACGCTAATAGACAGTTAATTAAGACAATAACAATCACCAGCTTCCTCTTCACTCGTGACAGGAACCGGAAATGTTTGCCAATCACAAGGAAGGTTACGTTTACCTCTATAATGTTACTGCCGTTGTTGTTGTTGTTGTTGTTGTTGTTGTTGTTGTTGTTGTTGTTGTTGTTGTTGTTGTTGTTGCTGCTGTTGCTGCTGCTGCGGTTGCTGCTGCTGTTGTTGTTGAATATCGTCTGCATATTTCATATATATATATATATATATATATATATATATATATATATATATATATATATATATATGTCGTGCCGAATAGGCAGAACTTGCGATTTTGGCTTAAATAGCAACGTTCATCTTGCCATATAGGACAAGTGAAAATTCGTGTATGCAATAATTTCGCAGAAATCGTTCTGAACCTAACGAAAAAAATATATTTCATTGTGTTTGTTTTGTATTAAATTACTGTAAAAGTATTTAAAATATATTTAGTTGGGGTAGGCTAAAATAAATTGCACTTGTTATAATAAGGTTAGGTAAGTTTTCTAAGATTCTTTTGGTGTAAAATCAAAATTGTTTACATTAACATTAATGAAAAAAATATATCTTTAAACGTATGAGAGAAAATTTTAGAAAGAACTTAATTTTAAATGAGTTCTTGCTAATTGACCAGTTTTACATATTCGGCACGACATATATATATATATATATATATATATATATATATATATATATATATATATATATATATATATATATATATATATATATAAAATATATATATATATATATATATATATATATATATATATATATATATATATATATATATATATACATATATATATATATATATATATATATATATATATATATATATATATATATATATATATATATATATATATATATATATATATATATATATATATATATATATACATACATACATACATACATACATACATACCTATATATATATATATATATATATATATATATATATATATATATATATATATATATATATATATATATATATATATACACAAATAACCCGCACATAAAAGAGAGAAGCTTACGACGACGTTTCGGTCCGACTTGGACCATTGACAAAGTCACACTATGTGACTGTCAATGGTCCAAGTCGGACCGAAACGTCGTCGTAAGCTTCTCTGTTTTATGTGCGGGTTATTTGTGTATCGTTCCAGTCACGGTATTGTGCCTTTTTGTTATATATATATATATATATATATATATATATATATATATATATATATATATATATATATAGAGAGAGAGAGAGAGAGAGAGAGAGAGAGAGAAAGAAAGAGAGAGAGAAAGGTTGACTAGAGAGGCAGTAGAGGCAATGGAGAAGTGGTCGAACGGAAGTGTTTGAGTGGGCAGCAAAAGTTTATGGTATAGCAGGGAGGGTGCTGGAGACAATACCAGCGACTGGTGAAATGATGTGGTAAAGAAGGCGATAACTGAGAAAAAGTTAGCATAAGAGAGGCTTCCACAATGTAGAAGTGATAAATGGAAGGCGGAGTATACTGAGAGTAAAAGAGAAGTTAAAAGAGTGTGAGAGATATTTTAGCAACCAATTTTGTTGTGGGAAAAAATAAATCAGATTTTTACATGGAAGTGAATGTGTAGAGAGTAATGTTAGCAATAAGAAGCACGAATAGCTTGGTATATCACGTTTCTCCTGGTCAGGGTAGCGGTAGCAGGAAGTGAAGTATTCTTGGGAGCAGGAAGTGACATAGCCAATGTAGTAGTGGGAGATGAAGTAATCAGTCCCTCAGCCTTGATAGGTGTTCAGTCCCTTGGCTTTGATCAAGCATCTCATCGTCCACTGTCTCCAGTAAGTAATCACTACAGAGAACTGAAAGCACCTCTGGGTGCACAAACGTCTCTATAACAGCGATTGTATTTCCAGGTTTTGCACATGTGTCTTATTCATCAATTTGTTTGTATTCCATTAATGCAATGATCCATAATATTACTCAGTTTGTCACTCAAGATTTCCACCTCGCTGGATTTAAACAAAATATTGCTTCTGTAAGTTACTAACAATAACATCTGGAGATGACTCCCTGAAGCAATTATCCGAATTGCATTTCTGACTGCTTTCCACAGGTTAGATATGGGCTAACTATTGTCCACAAGATAGGTTTGGGCTACCTATCGTCCACAAGATAGGTATGGGCTAACTATCGTCCACAGGATAGGTATGTAGTGAATATCGTCCACAGGACAGGCGTGTAGTGAGTATCGTCTATAGGATAGGTATGTGATGAGTATCATCCACGTGATTGGTATGTGGTGAGTATCGTCCACAGGATAGGTATGAAGTGAGTATCGTTCATATGAAAGGTATGTGATGAGTATCGTCGATAGAACAGGTATGTGATGAGTATCGTCGACAGAACAGGTATGTGATGAGTATCGTCCACAGGATAGGTATGTGATCATTGTCGTCCACATCATAGGTATGTGGTGACTATCGTCCACAGGATAGGTAAGGCGTGCATCATAAAACGTTCAAATCATTATAGTACGATGATCTCAAATACGCAACATACAACAGTAATTCTCCAAGTGTCACTGGGTTGTGGTGGGACGGACTGACTTAATACTGGAGAAAGCGTATCAAGCGTCAAACTGAAACACTTCAGTGGGGACACAGGCGAGTGCCCCACCAGGGTGATCTTCCTGGTCCAGTGCCCGGCCAAGTGGACCAAGATGAGGATACAACTAACAAGCTGTGTGACCCGCATTCCCGACCAGTCTATATGCCGCCCTATAAAAAAATAACCTATTTTCAATTTAATTCTAGTTAATATAGGTTAGAGGTGAAGGTAAGAGAGCAGCGTCAGTGATCTTGAGCGCCAGTATCTTGATCATAAACTGTGTGTGATGAGATGGGAAGGTTGTGCAACATGGACATTAAAATCAATTTAAACTCTGAGTAACTTTTAGCGGGGGAATAGTGGAAAACACAACGTAAAAAACGATTCAAAAGCATGACGTAAAAGATTGAAAAACATGACGTAAACGAAGGCAGAAGGAAGTGTGTAAGTGGGTGAGGAAGGAGAGCTAGGTACGAAAGGTAAAGTTTATATAAATAAAACAGCTGGCAAAACTTACGCATTTTTTTATTTTTAACCATTAATCTAACTATGTTCTCAGATGGATTTTTTATTTAATAATTATCTTGTGTACTCTAGCAAGATGTTGTACAACTGTAACGAGACCTGCGTCACACACACACACACACACACACACACACACACACACACACACACACACACACACACACACACAAGCTGAGATTCGACCCCTGCAACCACATATATATGAATATATAGGTTAGTACACACAGTGGTGTGTTTCACGAGCATAGTTCATGAGTGATGCTGTCACCTCCACTTTACGAATTCACACAAACACACCGACCTCACGACTCGACATGGGTTACACGCATCGATCTCACGACTCGACATGCGTTACACGCGTCGACCTCACGACTCGACGTGGGTTACACGCGATGACCTCACGATTCGACTCATGTAACACATGTCGACATCATGATTCATCGCCAGTTACACGCTAACAAGTGCTGTTACGACCCCAAGAAGAATGAACAGATGACACGCTTACCAGACGATGCCAAGTGGCCAGTGTCACCCACAGCTGTTGTTAGTCACTTGGGCACGTGAGCAGACCAGATGTTACCTGGCACTGTTATTAGTGATGCTCCCTCACTGTTATTAGCGATGCTCCTCACTGTTATTATTGATGTTCCCTCACTGTTATTATTGATGTTCCCTCACTGTTATTATTGATGTTCCCTTACTGTTATTATTGATGTTCCCTCACTGTTATTAGTGATGCTCCCTCACTGTTATTATTGATGTTCCCTCACTGTTATTATTGATGTTCCCTCACTGTTATTAGTGATGTTCCCTCACTGTTATTAGTGATGCTCCCTCACTGTTATTATTGATGCTCCCTCTCTGTTATTAGTGATGTTCCTTCACTGTTATTAGTGATGTTCCTTCACTGTTATTAGTGGTGCTCCTCACTCTTATTAGTGATGTTCCTTCACTGTTATTAGTGATGTTCCTTCACTGTTATTATTGATGCTCCTCACTGTTATTAGTGATGTTCCTTCACTGTTATTAGTGATGTTCCTTCACTGTTATTATTGATGCTCCTCACTGTTAATAGTGATGTTCCTTCACTGTTATTAGTGATGTTCCTTCACTGTTATTATTGATGCTCCCTCACTGTTATTATTGATGCTCCCTCATTATCATAAAAAATGCTTAGCAAAAGCTGTTCATGACGGTGAATAACTCTTAAAATTATACCTCCATCAACTGGTTCACGAACACTGGACAAAGTTATACTCCACCAAACCATAACATCCCATCTTACCATAGCCTGGGTAACATTACATGTAACCTCCCATACACAAGTGTATGGGACACCTCGACTACAGGAGGGTCATTAATGTTGATTATTGTTAATTTCAGTATCCTCTAATTCCGCTATCAGTCTGGGAATAAAATCTACACGTAACCTGCTCACCCGCATTCAAGACGACTTGAATTGTAGGTAAACTTTGGTAAAATTACACTCGGTGTATATACACTGAATGATACACACGCTTAGGTGTATTTGTCGACTGTCAGGTGAGTGTTGATTTTTCTTACATACATTTGTGAATAAGTGCCGGTATGAAAATATTAAGGTATGAGTAGGTGAAAGCAGATATTGAACACTAACTGGCAAGGTACACGTCACTCTAACAGACTCTCCTAGTGCAAGTTACTCCTAGAGTGTGTGTTGGGCAAGCCTCACTAGTGTTATGTTACAACAGTGTTATGTA
Organism: Cherax quadricarinatus; assembly: GCF_038502225.1. NCBI lineage: Eukaryota > Metazoa > Arthropoda > Malacostraca > Decapoda > Parastacidae > Cherax > Cherax quadricarinatus. The sequence continues at coordinate 20,026,993 of NC_091305.1, read as the reverse complement.
ACAACAGTGTTATGTTACAACAGTGTCATGTTACAACAGTGTTATGTTACAACAGTGTCATGTTACAACAGTGTTATGTTATAACAGTGTTATGTTACAACAGTGGCATGTAACAACAGTGTTATGTTACAACAGTGTCATGTTACAACAGTGTTATGTTACAACAGTGTTATGTTACAACAGTGGCATGTTACAACAGTGTTATGTTACAACAGTGTCATGTAACAACAGTGTTATGTTACAACAGTGTCATGTTACAACAGTGTTATGTTACAACAGTGTTATGTTACAACAGTGTCATCTTACAACAGTGTTATGTTACAACAGTGTCATGTAACAACAGTGTTATGTTACAACAGTGTCATGTTACAACAGTGTTATGTTACAACAGTGTCATGTTACAACAGTGTTATGTTACAACAGTGTTATGCTACAACAGTGGCATGTAACAACAGTGTTATGTTACAAAAGTGTTATGTTACAACACTGTCATGTTACAACAGTGTTATGTTACAACAGTGTCATGTTACAACAGTGTTATGTTACAACAGTGTTATGTTACAACAGTGTCATGTTACAACAGTGTTATGTTACAACAATGTTAAGTTACAACAGTGTCATGTTACAACAGTGTTATGTTACAACAGTGTTATGTTACGACAGTGTCATGTTACAACAGTGTTATGTTACAACAGTGTCATGTTACAACAGTGTTATGTTACAACAGTGTCATGTTACAGCAGTGTTAAGTTACAACAGTGTCATGTTACAACAGTGTTATGTTACAACAGTGTCATGTTACAACAGTGTTATGTTACAACAGTGTTATGTTACAACAGTGTCATGTTACAACAGTGTTATGTTACAACAGTGTTATGTTACAACAGTGTTATGTTACAACAGTGTTATGTTACAACAGTGTCATGTTACAACAGTGTTATGTTACAACAGTGTCATGTTACAACAGTGTTATGTTACAACAGTGTCATGTTACAACAGTGTTATGTTACAACAGTGTCATGTTACAACAGTGTTATGTTACAACAGTGTCATGTTACAACAGTGTCATGTTACAACAGTGTCATGTTACAACAGTGTTATGTTACAACAGTGTCATGTTACAACAGTGTTATGTTACAACAGTGTCATGTTACAACAGTGTCATGTTACAACAGTGTCATGTTACAACAGTGTTATGTTACAACAGTGTCATCTTACAACAGTGTTATGTTACAACGGTGTCATGTTACAACAGTGTTATGTTACAACAGTGTCATGTTACAACAGTGTTATGTTACAACAGTGTCATGTTACAACAGTGTCATGTTACAACAGTGTTATGTTACAACAGTGTCATGTTACAACAGTGTTATGTTACAACAGTGTCATGTTACAACAGTGTTATGTTACAACAGTGTCATGTTACAACAGTGTCATGTTACAACAGTGTTATGTTACAACAGTGTCATGTTACAACAGTGTTATGTTACAACAGTGTCATGTTACAACAGTGTCATGTTACAACAGTGTTATGTTACAACAGTGTCATGTTACAACAGTGTTATGTTACAACAGTGTCATGTTACAACAGTGTTATGTTACAACAGTGTCATGTTACAACAGTGTCATGTTACAACAGTGTTATGTTACAACAGTGTCATGTTACAACAGTGTTATGTTACAACAGTGTCATGTTACAACAGTGTCATGTTACAACAGTGTCATGTTACAACAGTGTTATGTTACAACAGTGTCATGTTACAACAGTGTTATGTTACAACAGTGTCATGTTACAACAGTGTTATGTTACAACAGTGTCATGTTACAACAGTGTTATGTTACAACAATATCATGTTACAACAGTGTCATGTGACAACAATGCTGTTATAACAGTGTCATGTTACAACAGTGTTATGTTACAATAGTGTCATGTTACAACAGTGTTATGTTACAACAGTGTCATGTTACAACAGTGTTGTCATACAACAGTTACAACAGTCATGTTACAACAGTGTTATGTTACAACAGTGTCATGTTACAACAGTGTTGTTGTTACAACAGTGTTATGTTACAACAGTGTCATGTTACAACAGTGTTATGTTACAACAGTGTCATGTTACAACAGTGTCATGTTACAACAGTGTCATGTTATAACAGTGTCATGTTACATGTTATGTTACAACAGTGTCATGTTACAACAGTTTACAACAGTGTTATGTTACAACAGTGTCATGTTACAACAGTGTTATGTTACAACAGTGTCATGTTACAACAGTGTCAACAGTGTTGTTGTTACAACAGTGTCATGTTACAACAGTGTTGTTGTTACAACAGTGTTATGTTACAACAGTGTCATGTTACAACAGTGTACAACAGTGTTGTTATGTTACAACAGTGTCATGTTACAACAGTGTTATGTTACAACAGTGTCATGTTACATGTTACAACAGTGTCATGTTACAACAGTGTCATGTTACAACAGTGTCATGTTACAACAGTGTTATGTTACAACAGTGTCATGTTACAACAGTGTTATGTTACAACAGTGTCATGTTACAACAGTGTCATGTTACAACAGTGTTATGTTACAACAGTGTCATGTTACAACAGTGTTATGTTACAACAGTATCATGTTACAACAGTGCCATGTGACAACAATGTGTCATGTTACAACAGTGTTATGTTACAGTGTCATGTTACAACAGTGTTATGTTACAACAATATCATGTTACAACAGTGTCATGTGACAACATACTAGTGTGTGCCAAGCCTGTGCTTGTTGTACTAGTGTGTGCCAAGCCTATACTTGTTGTACTAGTGTGTGCCAAGCCTGTGCTTGTTGTACTAGTGTGTGCCAAGCCTGTACTTGTTGTACTAGTGTGTGCCAAGCCTGTGCTTGTTGTACTAGTGTGTGCCAAGCCTGTGCTTGTTGTACTAGTGTGTGCAAAGCCTGTGCTTGTTGTACTAGTGTGTGCTAAGCCTGTGCTTGTTGTACTAGTGTGTGCTAAGCCTGTACTTGTTGTCCGAGTGTGTGCCAAGCCTGTACTTGTTGTACTAGTGTGTGCCAAGCCTGTGCTTGTTGTACTAGTGTGTGCCAAGCCTGTACTTGTTGTACTAGTGTGTGTCAAGCCTGTGCTTGTTGTACTAGTGTGTGCCAAGCCTGTGCTTGTTGTACTAGTGTGTGCCAAGCCTGTGCTTGTTGTACTAGTGTGTGCCAAGCCTGTACTTGTTGTACTAGTGTGTGCCAAGCCTGTGCTTGTTGTACTAGTGTGTGCCAAGCCTGTACTTGTTGTACTAGTGTGTGCCAAGCCTGTACTTGTTGTACTAGTGTGTGCCAAGCCTGTGCTTGTTGTACTAGTGTGTGCCAAGCCTGTACTTGTTGTACTAGTGTGTGCCAAGCCTGTGCTTGTTGTACTAGTGTGTGCCAAGCCTGTACTTGTTGTACTAGTGTGTGCCAAGCTTGTGCTTGTTGTACTAGTGTGTGCCAAGCCTGTGCTTGTTGTACTAGTGTGTGCCAAGCCTGTACTTGTTGTACTAGTGTGTGCCAAGCCTGTACTTGTTGTACTAGTGTGTGCCAAGCCTGTGCTTGTTGTACTAGTGTGTGCCAAGCCTGTGCTTGTTGTACTAGTGTGTGCCAAGCCTGTGCTTGTTGTACTAGTGTGTGCCAAGCCTGTGCTTGTTGTACTAGTGTGTGCCAAGCCTGTGCTTGTTGTACTAGTGTGTGCTAAGCCTGTGCTTGTTGTACTAGTGTGTGCCAAGCCTGTGCTTGTTGTACTAGAGTGTCCCAAGCCTGTGCTTGTTGTACTAGTGTGTGCCAAGCCTGTGCTTGTTGTACTAGTGTGTGCCAAGCCTGTGCTTGTTGTACTAGTGTGTGCCAAGCCTGTGCATGTTATACTAGTGTGTGCCAAGCCTGTGCTTGTTGTACTAGTGTGTGCCAAGCCTGTGCTTGTTGTACTAGTGTGTGCCAAGCCTGTGATTGTTGTACTAGTGTGTGTCAAGCCTGTACTTGTTGTACTAGTGTGTGCCAAGCCTGTGCTTGTTGTACTAGTTTGTGCCAAGCCTGTGCTTGTTGTACTAGTGTGTGCCAAGCCTGTGCTTGTTGTACTATTGTGTGCCAAGCCTGTGCTTGTTGTACTAGTGTGTGCCAAGCCTGTGCTTGTTGTACTAGTGTGTGCCAAGCCTGTGCTTGTTGTACTAGTGTGTGCCAAGCCTGTGCTTGTTGTACTAGTGTGTGCCAAGCCTGTGCTTGTTGTACTAGTGTGTGCCAAGCCTGTGATTGTTGTACTAGTGTGTGTCAAGCCTGTACTTGTTGTACTAGTGTGTGCCAAGCCTGTGCTTGTTGTACTAGTGTGTGCCAAGCCTGTGCTTGTTGTACTAGTGTGTGCCAATCCTGTGCTTGTTGTACTAGCGTGTGCCAAGCCTGTGCTTGTTGTACTAGTGTGTGCCAAGCCTGTGCTTGTTGTACTAGTGTGTGCCAAGCCTGTGCTTGTTGTACTAGTATGTGCCAAGCCTGTGCTTGTTGTACTAGTGTGTGCCAAGCCTGCGCTTGTTGTACTAATGTGTGCCAAGCCTGTGCTTGTTGTACTAGTGTGTGTCAAGCCTGTACTTGTTGTACTAGTGTGTGCCAAGCCTGTGCTTGTTGTTCTAATGTGTGCCAAGCCTGTGCTTGTTGTACTAGTGTATGCCAATCCTGTGCTTGTTGTACTAGTGTGTGCCAACCCTGTGCTTGTTGTACTAGTGTGTGCCAAGCCTGTGCTTGTTGTACTAGTGTGTGTCAAGCCTGTGCTTGTTGTACTAGTGTGTGCCAAGCCTGTGCTTGTTTTACTAGTGTGTGCCAAGCCTGTGCTTGTTGTACTAGTGTGTGTGTCAAGCTTGTGCTTGTTGTACTAGTGTGTGTCAAGCCTGTGCTTTTTGTACTAGTGTGTGCCAAGCCTGTGCTTGTTGTACTAGTGCGTGCCAAGCCTGTGCTTGTTGTACTAGTGTGTGTCAAGCCTGTGCTTGTTGTACTAGTGTGTGCCAAGCCTGTGCTTGTTGTACTAGTGTGTGCCAATCCTGTGCTTGATGTACTAGTGTGTGTCAAGCCTGTGCTTGTTGTACTAGTGTGTGTCAAGCCTGTGCTTGTTGTACTAGTGTGTGTCAAGCCTGTGCTTGTTGTACTAGTGTGTGCCAAGCCTGTGCTTGTTGTACTAGTGTGTGCCAAGCCTAAGCTTGTTGTACTAGTGTGTGTCAAGCCTGTGCTTGTTGTACTAGTGTGTGCCAAGCCTGTGCTTGTTGTACTAGTGTGTGCCAACCCTGTGCTTGTTGTACTAGTGTGTGCCAAGCCTGTGCTTGTTGTACTAGGGTGTGCCAAGTCTGTGCTTGTTGTACTAGTGTGTGTCAAGCCTGTGCTTGTTGTACTAGTGTGTGCCAAGCCTGTGCTTGTTGTACTAGTGTGTGCCAAGCCTGTGCTTGTTGTACTAGTGTGTGCCAAGCCTGTGCTTGTTGTACTAGTGTGTGCCAAGCCTGTGCTTGTTGTACTAGTGTGTGTCAAGCCTGTGCTTGTTGTACTAGTGTGTGCCAAGCCTGTGCTTGTTGTACTAGTGTGTGCCAAGCGTGTGCTTGTTGTACTAGTGTGTGCCAAGCCTGTGATTGTTGTACTAGTGTGTGCCAAGCCTGTGTTTGTTGTACTAGTGTGTGCCAAGCCTGTGCTTGTTGTACTAGTGTGTGCCAAGACTGTGCTTGTTGTACTAGTGTGTGCCAAGCCTGTGCTTGTTGTACTAGTGTGTGCCAAGCCTGTACTTGTTGTACTAGTGTGTGCCAAGCCTGTGCTTGTTGTACTAGTGTGTGTGAAGCCTATGCTTGTTGTACTATTTTTTGCCAAGCCTGTGCTTGTTGTACTAGTGTGTGCCAAGCCTGTGCTTGTTGTACTAGTGTGTGTCAAGCCTGTGCTTGTTGTACTAGTGTGAGCCAAGCCTGTCCTTGTTGTACTAGTGTGAGCCAAGCCTGTCCTTGTTGTACTAGTGTGTGCCAAGCCTGTGCTTGTTATTCTAGTGTGTGTGAAGCCTATGCTTGTTGTACTATTTTTTGCCAAGCCTGTGCTTGTTGTACTAGTGTGTGCCAAGCCTGTGCTTGTTGTACTAATGTGTGTCAAGCCTGTGCTTGTTGTACTAGTGTGTGCCAAGCCTGTGCTTGTTGTACTAGTGTGTACCAAGCCTGTGCTTGTTGTACTAGTGTGTGCCAAGCCTGTGCTTGTTGTCCTAGTGTGTGCCAAGCCTGTGCTTGTTGTACTAGGGTGTGCCGAGCCTGTGCTTGTTGTTCTAGTGTGTGCCAAGCCTGTGCTTGTTGTACTAGTGTGTGTCAAGCCTGTGCTTGTTGTACTAGTGTGTGCCAATCCTGTGCTTGTTGTACTAGTGTGTGCCAAGCCTGTGCTTGTTGTACTAGTGTGTGTCAAGCCTGTGCTTGTTGTACTAGTGTGTGCCAATCCTGTGCTTGTTGTACTAGTGTGTGCCAATCCTGTGCTTGATGTACTAGTGTGTGTCAAGCCTGTGCTTGTTGTACTAGTGTGTGTCAAGCCTGTGCTTGTTGTACTAGTGTGTGTCAAGCCTGTGCTTGTTGTACTAGTGTGTGCCAAGCCTGTGCTTGTTGTACTAGTGTGTGCCAAGCCTAAGCTTGTTGTACTAGTGTGTGTCAAGCCTGTGCTTGTTGTACTAGTGTGTGCCAAGCCTGTGCTTGTTGTACTAGTGTGTGCCAACCCTGTGCTTGTTGTACTAGGGTGTGCCAAGTCTGTGCTTGTTGTACTAGTGTGTGTCAAGCCTGTGCTTGTTGTACTAGTTTGTGCTAAGCCTGTGCTTGTTGTACTAGTGTGTGCCAAGCCTGTGCTTGTTGTACTAGTGTGTGCCAAGCCTGTGCTTGTTGTACTAGTGTGTGCCAAGCCTGTGCTTGTTGTACTAGTGTGTGTCAAGCCTGTGCTTGTTGTACTAGTGTGTGACAAGCCTGTGCTTGTTGTACTAGTGTGTGCCAAGCCTGTGCTTGTTGTACTAGTGTGTGCCAAGCCTGTGATTGTTGTACTAGTGTGTGCCAAGCCTGTGTTTGTTGTACTAGTGTGTGCCAAGCCTGTGCTTGTTGTACTAGTGTGTGCCAAGCCTGTGCTTGTTGTACTATTGTGTGCCAAGCCTGTGCTTGTTGTACTAGTGTGTGCCAAGCCTGTACTTGTTGTACTAGTGTGTGCCAAGCCTGTGCTTGTTGTACTAGTGTGTGTGAAGCCTATGCTTGTTGTACTATTTTTTGCCAAGCCTGTGCTTGTTGTACTAGTGTGTGCCAAGCCTGTGCTTGTTGTACTAGTGTGTGTCAAGCCTGTGCTTGTTGTACTAGTGTGAGCCAAGCCTGTCCTTGTTGTACTAGTTTGAGCCAAGCCTGTCCTTGTTGTACTAGTGTGTGCCAAGCCTGTGCTTGTTGTACTAGTGTGTGTGAAGCCTAAGCTTGTTGTACTATTTTTTGCCAAGCCTGTGCTTGTTGTACTAGTGTGTGCCAAGCCTGTGCTTGTTGTACTAATGTGTTTCAAGCCTGTGCTTGTTGTACTAGTATGTGCCAAGCCTGTGCTTGTTGTACTAGTGTGTACCAAGCCTGTGCTTGTTGTACTAGTGTGTGCCAAGCCTGTGCTTGTTGTCCTAGTGTGTGCCAAGCCTGTGCTTGTTGTACTAGTGTGTGCCAAGCCTGTGCTTGTTGTCCTAGTGTGTGCCAAGCCTGTGCTTGTTGTACTAGTGTGTGCCGAGCCTGTGCTTGTTGTACTAGTGTGTGTCAAGCCTGTGCTTGTTGTACTAGTGTGTACCAAGCCTGTGCTTGTTGTACTAGTGTGAGTTAAGCCTGTGCTTGTTGTACTAGTGTGTGCCAAGCCTGTGCTTGTTGTACTAGTGTGTGTCAAGCCTGTGCTTGTTGTACTAGTGTGTGCCAAGCCTGTGCTTGTTGTACTAGTGTGTGTGAAGCCTATGCTTGTTGTACTATTTTTTGCCAAGCCTGTGCTTGTTGTTCTAGTGTGTGCCAAGCCTGTGCTTGTTGTACTAGTGTGTGTCAAGCCTGTGCTTGTTGTACTAGTGTGTGCCAAGCCTGTGCTTGTTGTACTAGTGTGTGCCAAGCCTGTGCTTGTTGTACTAGTGTGTGTCAAGCCTGTGCTTGTTGTACTAGTGTGTGTCAAGCCTGTGCTTGTTGTACTAGTGTGTGTCAAGCCTGTGCTTGTTGTACTAGTGTGTGTCAAGCCTGTGCTTGTTGTACTAGTGTGTGTCAAGCAGTGAGCTTGTTTATGGATCTAACAACATACGTATATACACCGTATTTTCTGGCATATAAGGCGCACATATGAGACCTCTAAGACTATATTTCCAAGCAGCTGTAACGTAACGTTAGTAAACAACTGTTATAGCGTAACACAAGGCCAGCCTTTGACCCTTGACCTTGACCCTCACCTTAAGCACATAAGGCCCAGGGTGATTTTTCAAGACTTTTTTGTTTAAAAAAGTGCGTCTTATATGCAGGA
>NC_091305.1:20010984-20013484 GCF_038502225.1 Cherax quadricarinatus | reverse complement strand
AAATGGGAAGTGTTGGAAGGAAGTCCCAGGAGTGATGTGCACTCACAGCCTGGAGACGGGCAGTCTCCCTGTCTAATGTTACAGCCCTAAGCATATTGGCAAGCATCTTTTCAGCGCTGGAGCCATCCCAGCTTGACTGTTTGCACTAGGTTTTGGTGCTGGAGCAGCAAGAGTCTCCCTTTCAGTGATGGCACTGGCGTAGTTAGGGTCCTGTATTCCTGCTGAGTCTGAAAGAATTTGTTTTATTAACTCATTTGATGCTATGGAAGAGGATAGGAAAGCTGGTAAGGCAATCTGGTAGGATTTGCGTACTCCCAGCCGCCCCAAGCCTGACTGGAAGTGAGGCTTGCAACCACAGTCCATCTTCCAGGGAAAGATTCAATACATTCTCTAGGACGGTCTTAAGGAGCCATATTCCTTGCGTTTCGGACTGCTGAAGGCTGGGGAGCATCTCTGGAAGTAGGTAAATTTTGGGATTGACAGGCACCTGGTGAGTAGGTAGAAGGCATCATGTGTATCGATGTTTTTCATCCTGCTTTCCATCGTCCTGAGCGCTGAGATTTTTTTTCTAAGATCAGATCGATGACAATGGGCCCAAGAGGAGCACCAAGGAGAGTGCTATTGGCTGGATCAATGACTCGAGCTCCTGGTAAAACAGCACTAATATTCTGGATCATCTGTCGATTGGTAGAAACTATTTCACATTTTGTGGGGTTTAAAGATAGTCCCAGGCTCTCTCCCATGTCTTTAATTTTTCTGATGTTCTCTAGGAGAGATTCTGTAGTGCCAGCTAGAGTACCATCATCCAAGAACCAAATATTGAGCTCACTGGAGAGTGCTTCTGTGACTTCCTTGATGACCAGACAGAAGAGAAAGGGGGCAAGAGGGTCCCCCTGTTGCACACCCTCACACGAGTCAGTTTCATGGTCCCTAAACAGTAGTTTAGAGATCGCACTATAACACGATTAAAGTAGAGGTAATCGCATCTATAATAAAATGTGCTAGAGATTTCAGTGACAACATCTAAAGTAATTAAAGTGAGTTACATATATAAATGAATTACATTACTGGTACGTTGCGGAGATTTCAATGCAACTGTGTAAAGTAATCAGGCGGAAGTTTTAAGCTTTATAAAGTGAAGGGTTCTTCATCCAAGGAAATGGATCAAACCTGATTAATCTTACCGTCTAGCAGCATTGAAAATTGCATCAGCAGTGACAGTGACACTAAAAGCAGCAGTGACAACTGCATCAGCTGTGAGAGAAACAGTAGAAGTGACACTAACTGCAGCAGTAAGGACGACAGCCGTAATGACAACAACAGTATAGGTGACAATAACAGCAGCAGTGGCAACAGTAGCAGTGGGTAATAACAGCATCAGTGACAACAGTAGCAGTGACAATAACATAAATGACAACAGCAATAGCAGTGACATCAGCAGCAGTGACAATAACATCAGTGACAACAGTAACAGTGACAATAACAGCATCAGTGACAACAGCAGCAGTGATGATAACATCAGTGACAACAGTAGCAGTGACTAATAACAAGAGTAACAAATATTTACTAACAGAGCAAATATCAGAGGTACTAACAACAGTAACAATAAGAAAGGGAATCAAAATAACAGTATGACTAAGCGATATAAAAACAAAAGCAGTGCCAGTAGCAGTGACAAAATACCATCATTTTAAGAAATAAACACAGACAAAACAACGAAAAACATTAAAAAATATATATAGTTCATGAGAATAAATTCACAGTTTTTTTTTATGATCCCCGCGGTGTAAACTGGTCGATTCAAAAGCATCTTCAGCAGCGATCAGGAAGGTCAGTCGCAGCCGCGATCGTGAGCTTCTTGCCATTGTTCAAATTATCTCGCGATTAACTCGCTCACGAGAACCGCTTCATGACGCTGAAAGGAACCAGTGAGCCGACTCGACCAGGCAATATGCACGTACTAAGAGACCAAGATATATATACAGATATATCGAGAGATATAAACCGAGAGGTGTATATCTCTCATTGTATATACCCACGTACAGTCGATATCTCTCATTGCATATACCCACGTATAGTCGATAGGTTTTTCCTCAATCCAGTTAACACATCAACCAACTAACAGCATGCATCTGCTGCTGAGAATTATGTTGAGCTCTGTCTCCAGAGCCAGAACTTCTTGGATACCCGAAAAATAACATTAGAAAGCTTGTTTTTAATGCATATTTCGACTTTTCAGAGAGGTTTCCAGGAGTTTGCTGACATATTTGAAATCGTTGCTTCAAAATTTGTATCAGATAACAAAAAATAGATTTGCTAGCATTTATTTTATTATATGTTGCTGTTATAATTGTTATCTGTGTATTGCTCCAGTCACAGTATTGCGTCTTCTTATACTTTACTGTTATTACTAAATTTGCCGGTGGGTCCTTGAACTACTACAGGACATGTAATTGTTACTTTAAATGCTACTCTCCTTGTTAATGTTATTTTACCGTCA
>NC_091305.1:19985984-20005984 GCF_038502225.1 Cherax quadricarinatus | reverse complement strand
CTGCCCACCACCACCAAGACCCACCACAAGTACCCTACTGTTTGCCCACCACCAATACCCTACTGTCTGCCCTCCACAACCATGACCCACCACCGGAAATGTGTTCTCTGTTTAATGATTATTTTTTGTCAGTCTTTACACAAGAAGACGAAAATGAGATTCCAGAAATTAACAATTATTCAGTTCCGGAAGAATTCAAATTAACTAATATTACTGTCACGAGGGACATGGTTATCAAACAGATAGATAACCTGAAACAAAATAAGTCCCCGGGACCCGACAAGTTGTTTTCCAGGGTACTTAAGATGGAACTGAGTCAGCCATTAACGAGCGTGTTTAATGCGTCCATCCTAACTGGTGTTGTGCCTAAGATGTGGAAGATAGCTAATGTAGTTCCTATATTCAAATCAGGGGATAAGTCCATTCCATCAGTTTACCGTCCAATAAGCCTGACGTCTATAATAGGCAAATTATTAGAATCAATTATAGCTGGTATTATTAAAAGTCACTTTAGAGAGCATAATTTGATTAATGATTCTCAGCATGGGTTCACGAGAGGTCGTTCCTGCCTGACAAATTTACTGACAGTTCTGAAGAACGTCAGTTCTTCAGAACTGATGAAGAATATGATATTGTTTATTTGGATTTCAGTAAAGCCTTCGAAAGAGTACCTCACAAAAGACTTTTAAGAAAATGGCAGCTCATGGTATAGGAGGTAAAGTTTTAGCGTGGATAGATGCATAGCTTACTAATAGAAGCAGAGAGTTTCCATTAATGGGATCAAGTCTGAATTCGGACCAGTCACTAGTGGCGTTCCACAAGGATCGGTTTTAGGTTCATTGTTGTTCATAATTTACAATAATGACCTTGATGAACGAATTACAAGAGACATGAGCAGATTTGCTGATGATGCAAAAATAGACCGTATGATGCATTCTGAGGAGGATACCAGTGAACTCCAGGAGGATTTGGACAAATTAATGACTTGGTCTGAAAAGTGACAGATGAAGTTCAATGTGGACAAGTGTAAAGTCCTAGTCCTTGGTAGTGAAAATAACTATCAAAATTATGAACTAGAGCTTGATCATACAGAATGTGATAGTCTTGGGAGTCATGGTAAGCAGAACTCTAAAGCCAAGACAGCAGTGCCTAAGTGTGCGCAATAAGGCTAACACATTACTAGGATTTATTTCAAGAAGTATAAGTAACAGAAGTCTAAAAGCTATTTTACAGTTCTATACATCACTAGTGAGGCCTCATTAAGATTATGCCGCTCACTTTTGGTTTGCTTACTACAGGATAGATATGGATTCACTGAAGAACATACAGAGGAGAATTACTAAAATTATTTACTGTATAAGGAATCTCCCGTATCAAGATAGACTTAGAGCCTTGAATCTTCACTCTCTGGAGAGACATAGAATGAAGGGAGATATCATCGAAGTGTACAAGTGGATGATGGGCATAAACAAAGGGATTATAATAAAGTACTGAGGATGTTGAACCAAGTAAGAACCAGAAATAATGGATTTAGGTTGGATAAATTTAGATTTAGAAAGGACATAGGTAAGTAGTGGTTTTCGAATAGAGTGAGCATGAGCATGGGTGAGTGTGAGTGACAATGGGAGAGTGTGGGTGAGCATGGGTGAGTGTGGGTGAGCATGGATGAGTGCGAGTCACCATGGGTGAGTGAGTATGAGCATGGGTGAGTGTGGGTGACCATGGATGAGTGTGGATGACCATGGGTGAGTGAGGAACATGGGTGAGTGAGGGTGACCATGGGTGAGTGAGGGTAACCATGGGTGAGTGTGGGTGAGCATGGATGAGTGTGGGTGAGCATGGGTGAGTGTGAGTGAAAATGGGTGAGTGTGGGTGAGCATGGGTGAGTGTGGGTGACCATGGGTGAGCGTGGGTGTGTGGGTGACCATGGGTAAGTGTGGGTGAGAATGGGTGAGTGAGGGTGAGCATGAGTGAGTGAGGGGTGAGCATGTGTGAGTGTGGGTGAGCATGGGTGAGTGTGGGTGAGTGTGGGTGAGCATGGGTGAGCATGGGTGAGTGAGGATGAGCATGGGTGAGTGTGGGTCAGCATGGATGAGTGAGGATGAGCATGGGGGAGCGAGGATGAGCATGGGTGAGTGTGGGTGAGCATGAGTGAGTGTGGGTGAGATTTGGCGAGTGTAGGTGAGCATGGGTGAGTGTGAGTAAGTATGGGTGAGTGTGGGTGAGCATGGGTGAATGTGGGTGAGGGTGGGTGAGCATGGGTGAGTGTGAGTGAGCATGGGTGAATGAGGATGAGCATGGGTGAATGTGGGTGAGCATGGGTGAGTGTGGGTGACCATGGGTGAGTGTCGGTGACTGTTGGTGAGTGTGGGTGAGTGTTAGTGAGCATGGGTGAGTGTGGGAGAGCATGGGTGAGTGAGGATGAACATTGGTGAGTGTGTGTGAGCATGGGTGAATGTGGGTGAGCATGGGTGAGTGTCGGTGATCATGGATGAATTTGGATGAGCATGGGTGAGTGTGAGTGAGTGTGGGTGAACATGGGTAAATGAGGATGAGCATGGGTGAATGTGGGTGAGCATGGGTGAGTGTAGGTGACCATGGGTGAGTTTGGGTGAGCATGGGTGAGTGAGAATGACCATGGGTGAGTGTGGGTGAGCATGGGTGAGTGTGGGTGACCATGGGTGAGTGTCGGTGACTGTTGGTGAGTGTGGGTGAGTGTTAGTGAGCATGGGTGAGTGTGGGAGAGCATGGGTGAGTGAGGATGAACATTGGTGAGTGTGTGTGAGCATGGGTGAATGTGGGTGAGCATGGGTGAGTGTCGGTGATCATGGATGAATTTGGATGAGCATGGGTGAGTGTGAGTGAGTGTGGGTGAACATGGGTAAATGAGGATGAGCATGGGTGAATGTGGGTGAGCATGGGTGAGTGTAGGTGACCATGGGTGAGTTTGGGTGAGCATGGGTGAGTGAGAATGACCATGGGTGAGTGTGGGTGAGCATGGGTGAGTGTAGGTGACCATGGGTGAGTGTGGGTGACCATTGTTGAGTGTGGGTGAGTGTTAGTGAGCATGGGTGAGTGTGGAAGAGCATGGGTGAGTGAGGATGAGCATGGGTGAGTGTGGGTGAGCATGAGTGAATGAGGGTGAGCATGGGTGAGTGTCGGTGATCATGGGTGAATTTGGATGAGCATGGGTGAGTGTGGGTGAGCATGGGTGAGTGTGGGTGAGTATGGGTGAGCGTGGATGACCATGGGTGAATGTGGGTGAGCATGGGTGAGTGTGGGTGAACATGGGTGAGTGTGAGTGAGCATGGGTGAGTAAGGATGAGCATGGGTGAGTGTGGGTGAGCATTTGGTGAGTGTGGGTGATCATGGGTGAGTGTGGGTGAGCATGGGTGAGTGAGAATGAGCATGAGTGAGTGTGGGTGAGCATGGGTGAGTGTGGGTGAGCATGGGTGAGTGAGGATGAGCATGGGTGAGTGTGGGTGAGCATTGGTGAGTGTGAGTGAAAATGGGTGAGTGTGGGTGAGCATGGGTGAGTGTGGGTGAGCATGGGTGAGTGAGGATGAGCATGGGTGAGTGTGGGTGAGCATTGGTGAGTGTGAGTGAAAATGGGTGAGTGTGGGTGAGCATGGGTGAGTGTGAGTGAGCATGGGTGAGTGAGGATGAGCATAGGTGAGTGTGGGTGAGCATTGGTGAGTGTGAGTGAAAATGGGTGAGTGTGGATGAGCATGGGTGAGTGTGCGTGAGCATGGGTAAGTGTGGGTGAACATGGGTGAGTGTGGGCGAGCATGAATGGGTGTGGGTGAGCTGTGAGGCACCTATAGAAGGGAGCCGGGGGAATGAGAGAGCTCACCCAGCCAAGTAGTTACAACACAACAGAAGAGTTTTACTGGAACGTTAAAGTCGAGGTGATGAAGATTGATCTTGGAGTGAGCAGGAAGACTCTGGCATTCATACCTCATTTATAACCATGAAGCTAATTTGTACAATATCCTCATTATACACACGTCACTTAGCCTCTGCTGCTTAGTGGTACGACCTTCACACTGCCAGTAACAAATTTTTATTATTATTATTATTATTATTATTATATTTATATATATATATATATATATATATATATATATACATATATATATATATATATATATATATATATATATATATATATATATATATATATATATATAAACTCACTTTAAGAATACTTATAGTACGTAAACTCACTCCAAGTTTAGTTAGAATACATAAAAGCACTTCTTGCTATGCTAACAGTAACGAGAAAACCGTACAGGAATTACATAAAAAACATTCATGTACACGGTCACATCAGATACACCTGGAAACGTAACATGTGTACCGAGACACGGTTACCATCATACATCAGCCAGGGTTGTGTCAGCAGTGTCTACAATAGGACGTTCATTGACTGACCACCAGCTACGACAGAGACCCCGGGTCATCTATGAAGTGATTCAGTGTGTGTGTTCCTTAATGGAGCTGAACGTTGGTTCACACACGGCAAATTTCGTTCTGCTGGTCATTCCGTCATATTCGTGGTTTCTGCGAATTAAACGCATCCTTTGTCTTGCCAATATATGATTCTTAACAGTGCTCACTTGCATGCCTGTATATTTTAAGGTTTTATACAATATCGGCCTTAACTTTAAAGTTTTTCTTAATTGTGTTGTATAAATTAAAGATGGTTTTAATATTAAATCGAGGGTAAAGGTCAAAAAATAGTTAATTGAGTTTTACGTAACCGAAAAAGATATTGTGATGAATGGTTTGAAAAACCGACAAGTTGAAGATTGTCAGACACTGCAGCATCAAGGGATCTTGTTACAAAGAATTCTTCAACACTTGTTCAACCTTTGGACGAAGACCTACTTCGACTAGTGGATGGTACCACTATGACCCCGCCTCCGTCTGCTTCTCCTCACCTCACTGCAGTATATAAGCCACGTCTACGGCCCTATGCTGTACATTCTACAAGATTGATGGACTGAACACATCGACTCCAGGCTGAGGGACTGATTACCTCATACTCCTAATCTCCTCACGCCTTCCTCTTTGTATTGGACTGATGAAGCCACTGTGTGGCGAAACGTTTCCTGAATAAAGATTCCCATATGCTGCATAAGTGTCTCAATCTCCGAAAAAGATATTACTGCAATAATTAATGGAAAAATACACTAGGTACAATATCAAGTTTTTTACCTGGAGTGCGCACAAGAGACCTGAAAGTTTAACTAATGTACGTGTTTATAAAAGTCACAGAGAAAACATTATTAACCAGTGTGCACCTCAGGCGACCACACTCCATCTGTAATGTAAGAAACCAGAGTAAATATGGTAGGCTCTGTTTGTAAGAGTAGTCACCGAGTTACATCTATGAGAATAAAAGACGAGAATTTAGTATACTGACTGGTAAGTTGATTTCCAGTAGACGACAGACTTTATCTATGTTTCTCTCGGTACAAATACCCAAAAATGACAACGTTTTATTTACCTCCGTCTCGAAGATAACTTTAATGTTATCAAGTTTCGAATCTAAATAATGAAAAAAAAATAAGGGAATCTTGTCCATGGATTTAAAATAAAAAAATCGTCTGTATACCTATTATGAAAACCAACAAGGTATCATCAATACACGTACCATAAAAACCAACAAGGTATCATCAATACACCTACCATAAAAACCAACATGGTATCATCAATACACCTACCATAAAAACCAACAAGGTATCATCAATACACGTACCATAAAAACCAACAAGGTATCATCAATACACCTACCATAAAAACCAACATGGTATCATCAATACACCTACCATAAAAACCAACAAGGCATCATCAATACACGTACCATAAAAACCAACAAGGTATCATCAATACACCTACCATAAAAACCAACAAGGTATCATCAATACACCTACCATAAAAACCAACATGGTATCATCAATACACCTACCATAAAAACCAACAAGGTATCATCAATACACGTACCATGAAAACCAACAAGGTATCATGAATACACCTACCATAAAAACCAACATGGTATCATCAATACACCTACCATAAAAACCAACAAGGCATCATCAATACACGTACCATAAAAACCAACAAGGTATCATCAATACACCTACCATAAAAACCAACAAGGTATCATCAATACACCTACCATAAAAACCAACATGGTATCATCAATACACCTACCATAAAAACCAACAAGGTATCATCAATACACCTACCATAAAAACCAACAAGGTATCATCAATACACCTACCATAAAAACCAACAAGGTATCATCAATACACCTACCATAAAAACCAACAAGGTATCATCAATACACGTACCATAAAAACCAACAAGGCATCATCAATACACGTACCATAAAAACCAACAAGGTATCATCAATACACCTACCATAAAAACCAACATGGTATCATCAATACACCTACCATAAAAACCAACAAGGTATCATCAATACACGTACAATAAAAACCAACAAGGTATCATCAATACACCTACCATAAAAACCAACAAGGTATCATCAATACACCTACCATAAAAACCAACAAGGCATCATCAATACACGTACCATAAAAACCAACAAGGTATCATCAATACACCTACCATAAAAACCAACAAGGTATCATCAATACACCTACCATAAAAACCAACAAGGTATCATCAATACACCTACCATAAAAACCAACAAGGTATCATCAATACACCTACCATAAAAACCAACAAGGTATCATCAATACACCTACCATAAAAACCAACATGGTATCATCAATACACCTACCATAAAAACCAACATGGTATCATCAATACACCTACCATAAAAACCAACAAGGTATCATCAATACACCTACCATAAAAACCAACAAGGTATCATCAATACACCTACCATAAAAACCAACATGGTATCGTTTATATACCCACCATAAAACCCAAGAAGGTAAAATCGATATACTTACTATTAAAAAAAGCAGTTTAAAAATTACATAACGATCATTTAAAAATTTAGATACGACCACTTCAAGAAGAATACTTTGATAGGAAAACTTATATAAAAACCACACTAGAAAACCTAGAAACACAGAGATAAGATCTGATAAGAACACAAGTTATATAAGATAGCATACAAATGGAAACGTAAATAAGAAAACCAAGATAAGAACAGACAGGGAAGGAAGGGTTCATGACCAATATATCATCCCTAGCCAACATTGTTTACAAGTGCTGCGCGCTAATTTCAGGTTGCGATGTGCTGGTATGCGTCCTTGGTACATACATCATGTCGGCGTAAGTCGTCCGTGTGGGAAACTTTCGCTTCTCCTTTGCCAGTTTTGTAAGTGAAGATGACTCGGCTTCCTCAGCACCGTGACGATAGCATCTCTCGCAGTAACGATAGCATCTCTCACCCTGACGGTCACTGCCTCTCACAGTGACCCTAACTATTTATTGGACCATTCATGAAGTTATAGCCAGGTCTTTCTGCGTTCTCCTATCATTCCTTTCAGGGAGAAGACAGGAGTCCGGGTTTAATATGTGTGTGTGTGTGTGTGTGTGTGTGTGTGTGTGTGTGTGTGTGTGTGTGTGTGTGTGTGTGTGTGTGTGTGTGTGTGTGTGTGTGTGTGTGTGTGTGTGTGTGTGTGTGTGTGTGTGTGTGAGTGTGAGTGTGTGTGTGAGTGTGAGTGTGAGTGTGAGTGTGAGTGTGTGTGTGTGTGTGCGTGTGTGTGTGTGTGTGTGTGTGTGTGTGTGTGTGTGTGTGTGTGTGTGTGTGTGTACTCACCTATTTGTACTCACCTATTTGTGGTTGCAGGGGTCGATTCACAGCTCCTGGCCCCGCCTCTTCGCTGATTGCTACTAGGTCCTCTCTCTCCCTGCCCCATGAGCTCTATTATACCTCGCCTTAAAACTATGTATGGTTCCCGCCTCCACTACGTCACTTTCTAAGCTATTCCACGGCCTGACTACTCTATGACTGAAGAAATACTTCCTAACATCCCTTTGATTCATCTGAGTATTCAACTTCCAATTGTGACCTCTTGTGTTTGTGTCCCATCTCTGGAACATCCCGTCTTTGTCCACCTTGTCTATTCCGCGCAGTATTTTATATGTCGTTATCATGTCTCCCCTGACCCTCCTGTCCTCCAGTGTCTTCAGGCCGATTTCCCTCAACCTTTCTTCGTAGGACAATCCCCATAGCTCTGGGACTAGTCTTGTTGCAAACCTTTGCACTTTCTCTAATTTCTTGACGTGCTTGCTAGGTGTGGATTCCAAACTGGTACTGCATACTCCAGTATGGGCCTGACGTAAATAGTATACAGAGTCTTAAACGAATCCTTACTTAGGTATCGGAACGCTATCCGTAGGTTTGCCAGGCGCCCGTATGCTGCAGCAGTTATCTGATTGATGTGCGCCTCAGGAGATATGCTCGGTGTTATACTCACCCCCAGATCTTTTTCCTTGAGTGAGGTTTGCAGTCTTTGGCCATCTAAACTATATTGTGTCTGCGGTCTTCTTTGCCCTTCTCCAATCTTCATGACTTTGCATTTGGCAGGGTTAAATTCAAGGAGCCAGTTGCTGGACCAGGCTTGTAGCCTGTCCAGGTCTCTTTGTAGTCCTGCCTGATCCTCATCCGATTTGATTCTTCTCATTAACTTCGCATCATCTGCAAACAAGGACACTTCTGAGTCTATCCCTTCCGTTATGTCGTTCACATATACCAAGAACAGTACAGGTCCTAGGACTGACCCCTGTGGAACCCCGCTTGTCACAGGCGCCCACTCTGACACCTCGTCGCGTACCATGACTCGTTGTTGCCTCCCTGTCAGATATTCTCTGATCCATTGCAGTGTCTTTCCTGTTATGTGTGCCTGATCCTCTAGCTTTTGCAGTAACCTCTTGTGAGGAACTGTGTCGAAGGCCTTCTTGCAGTCCAAAAATATGCAGTCGATCCACCCCTCTCTCTCTTGTCTTACTTCTGTCACCTTGTCATAAAACTCTAGTAGGTTTGTGACACAGGATTTTCCTTCCCTGAAACCGTGCTGGTTGTCAATTATACACTTGTTTCTTTCCAGGTGCCCCACCACTCTCCTCCTGATGATCTTCTCCATGACCATGCATACTATACACGTTAGTGATACAGGTCTGTAGTTTAGTGCCTCATGTCTGTCTCCCTTTTTAAAAATTGGGACTACATTTGTCATTTTCCATATCTCAGGGAGTTGCCCAGTTTCAAATGATGTGTTGAAGATCTTTGTTAATGGCTCACACAATATCTCTGCTCTCTCTTTAAGGACCCATGGAGAGATGTTGTCTGGTCCCACCGCCTTTGAGGTATCAAGTTCGCATAGCAACTTCTTCACCTCCTCCTTGGTTACATGTACCTCATCCAGCACTTGCTGGTGTGCCCCCTGTTCTGATTTCCTGGAGTCCTACTGGTTTCCACTGTAAATACCTCTTTAAATCTTGTGTTGAGCTCCTGACATACCTCTTGGTCGTTTCTTGTGAATTCTCCATCACCCTTCCTCAGTCTGATTACCTGGTCCTTGACTGTTGTTTTCCTCCTGATGTGGCTGTACAACAGCTTCGGGTCAGTCTTTACTTTTGATGCTATGTCATTTTCATATTGTCTCTGAGCCTCCCTTCTTATCTGTGCATATTCGTTTCTGGCTCTTCGGATGATTTCTTTATTTTCCTGAGTTCTCTGTCTTCTGTACCTTTTCCATTCTCTAGTACACCTAGTTTTTGCCTCCCTACACCTTTGGGTGAACCAAGGACTCGTTCTGTTCTTCCCATTATTTCTGTTTTCCTTGGGAACAAACCTCTCCTCTGCCTCCTTGCATTTTGTTGCTACATAGTCCATCATTTCTTGTACTGGTTTTCCTGTCAGTTCCCTCTCCCACTGAATGTCTTGAAGGAAGTTCCTCATGCCTGAGTAGTTCCCCCTTTTGTAGTTTGGTTTTCCCAGCCTATTCCTGCTACTCTCTCCACTTGGAGCTCAACTATGTGTGTGTGTGTGTGTAGCTGCATAAAAACAGAAGCGATGAAAATTTATTTATAAGAGCCCATCTGTAGAGCATGAAACTGGAGGAACGCCTGAAAATAAAAGCTGTAGCGAGGTGAACCAAGTCTGCCCGCTCAATCACCGGGATCAACGAGGAGGTCGAGTGTAACAACGGGAAGTACTGAGAACAAGGAAATGATCACACAGTGACAATGACAATTTCCATTCTTAAGAAGTATGGTATACAATTGATACAGGATTAATTGACATTATTGTCATAATTTATAGAAAGTCCCTGGTTATGCAGATCATTTCGGACAGCCTCAAAATTAACTTATAACTACAGAACAATAATTTAATTTGGTTAGTTTATTAGAATGCTATGGTATGTAGGCAGCAAATGCCAACAACCAGGTGGGAATAGGCACGAATGCATGCATTTAGGACACGTTTATTGAGGATCTTTCGGTCCACGGACCTTAATCACGTCAAATACATGTATATTTGAAGTGAACAAAATCCCAGGATTGCAACGACTTCTGTAAAAGTTTCCTTAGTGTGCGCACTAAGGTTCCTGTCTCTCCAGGCAAATTATCACTGTCCTGGAACTCTAGTCCAGGAGGAGCAGATCGAAAATTTATAAAGGAGAGAGTAAGGGAGGGAGGATCTAGACGTGTAGGAAGAACAGTCTACACGAGGAGAAAAGTAGAAGGGTGAGCAGCTGGAAGCACACACGTCAGGAGCATATGGTGGTACGCACGTCAGCAACAGCTGGAGGCACACATGTCTGAAGCAGCTATAGACTCACTCGTCAGGAGCAGCTGGAAACACACACGTCAGCAACAGCTGGAGACACGTTAGAGCAGCTCGAAACACGTCAGAGCAGCTTGAGACGCAGGTCAGAACAGCTGCAAATTCATTCAGCAGGTCTCAGAAAAAATTGTGGTTAGTTATCTACATCTCAGATTCATACACATGGGTTAGAGATCGTTCTTATATTTAACCAAATATTTGGCCATTGGTTTAAAAAAAAATAGGAACCCTTGAGAAATCACAATTCTTTGAGCCGGATAGACCCTGATGGAAATAAAGCAAACTAACATTTTATGCGTTATCCTAGTATTTCTACATATGTTACTATCACTGGGCTCACCGTGTCCACTATACTGATGATGTGTACCCATCACTGGGCTCACCGTGTCCATTATACTGATGATGTGTACCCATCACCACTAGGCTCACCGTGTCCATTATACTGATGATGTGTACCCATCACCACTAGGCTCACCGTGTCCATTATACTGATGATGTGTACCCATCACCACTGGGCTCACCGTGTCCACTATACTGATGATGTGTACCCATCACCACTAGGCTCACCGTGTCCATTATACTGATGATGTGTACCCATCACTGGGCTCACTGTGTCCACTATACTGATGATGTGTACCCATCACTGGGCTCACTGTGTCCACTATACTGATGATGTGTACCCATCACTGGGCTCACTGTGTCCACTATACTGATGATTTTTTATCCCGTCACAGATCATCTTGTTGTAACATACTTCATCCACTGGATGATAAACGTTGACAGTGTTAAAGAAAATGGAAGTTTCATAAAGACTTACGTAAGAAATTCTTCATGTATATGTTGTTCATTTATTCCCAAACTAGACAGTATTTTTGCCTTAAAAAACTGTAGAGTGAATAAATACCCAGCGTCCGTAACTTCTTGCAATGGAATATTCAAGACAATGCAGGTATCAAAGATTTTTTTATATTATAATTTTAGATGATTACAATGCAATAATTTTCTGTTATTTAATTGTTTTCATTGTATTCATATCTTTATTGCATTATCTTAGTGATATTTGCTTTGTGTTTCAGAGTTTTTAATGTGATGATTTGTGAAGGATGTTCGACAAGGTTCTCTACTTGATCCTTGTGTCACCAGCCTTCACAGGTGAGGAGCGTCAGGATGGCACCAGAGTCCTTGTAAAAGCCGCCCACTAGTTACTGGAAGGATTCAAAATTCCTCTTCAGGTTAGAAAGCGACACCAGGTGAAAGTGTTAGGAAGCTACAACCATTCAACGCTACAGCTACTGAACAAATCAAGCGTTAAAAATCGCTTTACACCCCTTACTTAACTATTGTTTAGATAGACACAAATTGTGAAACATGCTAAGCTACTTGTGTGTATCTTGGCCTCATCATGTGCATTGCATCACTCTTTGCCCTATCTTTGTGTGTGCCTAATTCCTCTCCTTGAACTCATTGTTCTCCCCTTCCCTTTACTAGCAACCAGCTCTCTGGGTGTTCTCCGGCAGACTCCCCGAAACAGTCTACCCACATTATAGTGTTTTTACTTCGCGTCAGCAAGATCAAAGGGACTGTCATCGTGGCCAGTAGCCAATGGATTGCAGCAATATGAGAACAAGAAAATGTAGCTATCGCTTATTTAGCATCAATTCCATCTAGAAATTTCACTTCTGTCGCATTAATAATAGAAAGTAACAATATCATTACATGCAACTGCTGATGATAAGCACTGTTCAGACAGGAACATGATGATGACCCTCGGCTGACATATAACTCGAGACGAAGTTGTACTTGATAATTAGTGTAAGTTGGTGTCGTGGAAATTTATCGCATTTGACCCAAGTATCCATCGCCCCATTCCATATTATTAATGTTCCTCACTAGAGAAAGGTGAAGTGAACACATGAGGTCAGTCAGGCAGGACTGTATATTTGAGGAAGATTATGTTTGAAGAGTGAATGAAGCACGTTCTCTTGGACTATACTCGTGGTACCATTAAGGAAGCACCTGCATTTCTTTTATTATTATTATTATTATTATTATTATTATTATTATATATATATATATATATATATATATATATATATATATATATATATATATATATATATATATATATATATATATATATATATATATATATATATATATATATGCATGTCGTGCCGAATAGGCAGAACTTGCCACCTTGGCTTAAATAGCAACGCTCATCTTGCCATATAGGACAAGTGAAAATTTGTATATGCAATAATTTCGCCAAAATCATTCTGAACCTAACGAAAAAAATATATTTCACTGTGTTTGTTTAATATTAAATTATTGTAAACAAATCTAAAATATATTTAGTTGGGTTAGGCTAAAATAAATTGTTCTTGTTATAATAAGGTTAGGTAAGTTTTCTAAGATTCTTTTGGTGCAAAATTATAAATTTTTACATCAACATTAATGAAAAACATATATCTTTAAACGTATAAAAGAAAATTTCATTAAGGACTTAATTTTAAATGAGTTCTTGCTAATTGACCAGTTTTACATATTCGGCACGACATATATATATATAAATATATATAAATATATAAATATAAATAAATATAAATAACTAAATAAATATAAATAACTAAATAAATATATATAAATATAAATATGGATGTGAAGCTTGGGTGGTAAATGCAGCAGCGAGGAGACGGTTGGAGGCAGTGGAGATGTCCTGTCTAAGGGTAATGTGTGGTGTAAATATTATGCAGAAAATTCGGAGTGTGGAAATTAGGAGAAGGTGTGGAGTTAATAAAAGCATTAGTCAGAGGGCAGAAGAGGGGTTGTTGAGGTGGTTTGGTCATTTAGAGAGAATGGGTCAAAGTAGAATGACATGGAAAGCATATAAATCTATAGGGGAAGGAAAGAGGGGTAGGGGTCGTCCTCGAAAGGGTTGGAAAGAGGGGGTAAAGGAGGTTTTGTGGGCGAGGGGCTTGGACTTCCAGCAAGCGTGCATGAGCGTGTTAGATAGGAGTGAATGGAGACGAATGATACTTGGGACCTGACGATCTGTTGGAGTGTGAGCAGGGTAATATTTAATGAAGGGATTCAGGGAAACCGGTTATTTTCATATAGTCGGACTTGAGTCCTGGAAATGGGAAGTACAATGCCTGCACTTTAAAGGAGGGGTTTGGGATATTGGCAGTTTGGAGGGATATGTTGTGTATCTTTATACGTATATGCTTCTAAGCTGTTGTATTCTGAGCACCTTTGCAAAAGCAGTGATAATGTGTGAGTGTGGTGAAAGTGCTGAATGATGATGAAAGTATTTTCTTTTTGGGGATTTTCTTTCTTTTTTGGGTCACCCTGCCTCGGTGGGAGACGACCGACTTGTTGAAAATATATATATATATATATGATCTCTGGCCGAAGGAAACTCGAACCTACGAACCTTGGAACAAGGTACGCAGTGCTATACCATTCTCACCACACTGGGCAATACCTTGGCGCCTAGCACACTGCTAGACGTTGATCCAAGGCAGCCAGCATTGTTAAAATCTCTAGTTGATCGATGCATGCAGGGGATGAGATGAAAAGCTGTAAGCCTTCGCCCTGAAAGCTGGCTGCCTTGGATCAATGTCTAGCAGTGTGCTAGGTGCCAAGGTATTGTCCAGTGTGGTGAGAATGGTATAGCACTGCGTAACTTGTTCCAAGGTTCGTAGGTTCGAGTCTTCTTCGGCCAGAGATCATTGTTTGTATATATATATATATATATATATATATATATATATATATATATATATATATATATATATATATATATGTCGTGCCGAATAGGCAGAACTTGCTATCTTGGCTTAAATAGCAACGCTCATCTTGCCATATAGGACAAGCGAAAATTTGTGTATGCAATAATTTCGCCAAAATCATTCTGAACCTAACGAAAAAAATATATTTCACTGTGTTTGTTTAGTATTAAATTATTGTAAACAAATCTAAAATATATTTAGTTGGGTTAGGCTAAAATAAATTGTTCTTGTTATAATAAGGTTAGGTAAGTTTTCTAAGATTCTTTTGGTGCAAAATTAAAAATTTTTGCATTAACATTAATGAAAAAAATATATCTTTAAACGTATAAGAGAAAATTTTAGGAAGGACTTAATTTTAAATGAGTTCTTGCTAATTGACCAGTTTTACATATTCGGCACGACATATATATATATATATATATATATATATATATATATATATATATATATATATATATATATATATATATATATATATATATGCAAGGAATTCACAAGAGCAGGCGAAATATACACAGACCCTGATCTCTGGCTGAAGGAGACTCGAACCTACGAACCTTGGAACAAGGTACGTATATATATTATCATATATATACGTACCTTACATTAATGTATATTACATTATCATATATATATGTATATATATATATATATATATATATATATATATATATATATATATATATATATATATATATATATATATATATATATACATATATATGTATGTATATATTAGCACATCGGCCGATTCCCACCAAGGCAGGGTGGCCCGAAAAAGAAAAACTTTCATCATCATTCATTCCATTACTGTCTTGCCAGAGGGGTGCTTTACACTACAGTTATAAAACTGCAACATTAACACCCCTCCTTCAGAGTGCAGACACTGTACTTCCCATCTCCAGGTCTCAAGTCCTGCCTGCCGGTTTCCCTGAATCCCTTCATAAATGTTACTTTGCTCACACTCCAACAGCACATCAAGTATTAAAAAACCATTTGTCTCCATTCACTTTTATCAAATACGCTCACGCATGCTTGCTGGAAGTCCAATCTCCTTGCACACAAAACTTTCTTTACTCCCTCCGTCCAATCTATCCATGGCCTACCCATACACAGCCTTCACTTCACTACAGATTTATACACTCTCGAAGTCATTCTGTTTTGTTCCATTCTCTCTACATGTCCGAACCACCTCAACAATCCCTCCTCAGCCCTCTGGATAATAGTTTTGGTAATCCCGCACCTCCTCCTAATTTCCAAACTACTAATTCTCTGCATTATATTCACACCACACATTGCCGTCAGACATAACATCTCCACTGCCTCCAGCCTTCTTTCTCCTCGTTACAACATTTATCACTCATGCTTCACACCCATATAAGAGTGTTAGTATAACTATGCTTCAACACATTGCACACTTTGCTTCCATGGACAAAGCTTTTTGTCTCCACAGACTCCTAAGTGCACCACTCATCTTTTTTTCCCTCATCAATTCTATGATTCACCTCATCCTTCATAGACCTATCTGTTGACACGTCCACTCCCAAATATCTGAATACATTTACCTTCTCCATACTCTCTCGCTCTAATCTGATATCCAATTTTTCGTCACCTAATCTTTTTGTTATCCTCATCACCTTACTCTTTCCTATAATATTTACTTTTAATTTTCTTCTTTTACATACCCTACCAAATTCATCCACCAACCTCTGCAACTTCTCTTCAGAATCTCCCAAAAGCACAGTGTCATCAGCAAAGAGCAACTGTGACAATTCCCACTATTTGTTTGATTCTTTATCTATTAACTCCACACCTCTTGCCAAGACCCTCGCATTCACTTTTCTTACAACCCCATCTATAAATATATTTAACAACCATGACCTACTTTTACTGGGAAATAATCTCCCTCTCTCCTACATACTCTAACCTGAGCCTCACTATCCTCGTAAAAACTCTTCACTGCTTTCAGTAACCTACCTCCTATACCATACACCTGCAACATCTGCCACACTGCCTCCCTATCCACCCTTTCATATGCCTTTTCCAAATCCAGAAATGCCACAAAAGCCTCTTTAGCCTTATCTAAATACTGTTCACCTATATATTGCACTGTAAACACTTGGTCTACACACTCCCTACCTTTTCCAAAGCCTCCTTTTTCATCTGTTATCCTACTCTCGTCTTACTCTTAATTCTTTCAATAATAACTCTACCATACACTTTACCAGATATACTCAACAGACTTATTCCCCTATAATTTTTGCTCTCTCTTTTGTCTCCTTTGCCTTTATATAAAGGAACTACGCATGCTCTCTACCAATCGCTAGGTACCTTACCTTCTTCTATACATTTGTTAAATAATAGCTCCAACAACTTCAAAACTATATCCCCACCTGCTTGTAACATTTCTATCTTTATCCCATCAATCCCGGCTGCCTTACCCCCTTTCATTTTACCTACTGCCTCACGAACTTCCCCTACACTCACAACTGGCTCTTCCTCACTCCTACAAGATGTTATTCCTCCTTGCCCTATAAACGAAATCACAGCTTCCCTATCTTCATCAACATTTAACAATTCCTCAAAATATTCCCTCCATCTTCCCGATACCTCTAACTCTCCATTTAATAACTCTCCTCTCCTATTTTTAACTGTTAGATCCATTTGTTTCCTAGGCTTCCTCACCTTATTTATTTCACTCCAAAACTTTTTTTTATTTTCAACAAAATTTGATATCTCACCCACTCTCTCATTTGCTCTCTTTTTACATTGTTCACCACTCTCATAACCTCACTTTTACTCTCCATATACTCTTCCCTCCTTGCATAACTTCTACTTTGTAAAAACCTCTCATATGCTAACTTTTTCTCCCTTACTACTCTCTTTACATCATCATTCCATCAATCGCTCTTCTTCCCTCCCACACCCACTTTCCTGTAACCACAAACTTCTGCTGAACACTCTAACACTACATTCTTAAACCTACCCCATGTATCTTCAAGCCTATTGCCTGTTCTCTCACTAGCCCATCTATCCTTCAATAGTTGTTTATATCTTACCCTAACAGCCTCCTCTTTTAGTTTATACACCGTCACCTCTCTCTTACTTGCTGCTTCTATTTTCCTTGTATCCCATCTACCTTTTACTCTCACTGTAGCTACAACTAGAAAGTGATCTGATATATCTGTGTCCCCTCTATAAACATTTACATCCTGAAGTCTACTCAACAGTCTTGTATCTACCACTACACAGTCCAACAAACTACTGTCATTACGCACTACATCATATCTTGTATACTCATTTATCTTCTTTTTTTTAAATATGTGTTTCTTATAACTAAACCTCTTTCTATACAAAGTTCAATCAAAGGGCTCCCATTATCATTTACACCTGGCACCCCAAACTTACCTATCACACCCTCTCTAAATGTTTCTCCTACTTTAGCATTTAGGTCCCCTACCACAATTACTCTCTCACTTGGTTCACAGGTTCCTATACATTCGCTTAACATCTTCCAAAATCTCTCTCTCTCTCCTCTACACTCCTCTCTTCTCCTGGTGCATACACGCTCACTATGACCCACTTTTCGCATCCGACCCTTATTTTAATCCACATAATCCTTGCACTGACACATTTATATTTCCTCTTCTCTTTCCATAACTGATCCTTCAACATTATTGCTACCCCTTCCTTAGCTCTAACCCTCTCAGATACTCCAGACTTAATTCCATTTATTTCTCTCCACTGAAACTCCCCTACCCCTTTCAGCTTTGTTTCGCTTAGGGCCAGGACATCCAACTTCTTTTCATTCATAACATCAGCAATCATCTCTTTCTTATCACCCGCACTACATCCACGCACATTCAAGCATCCCAGTTTTATTGAGTTTTTCTTCTTCTCATTTTTAGTAAGTGTATATAGGAGAAGGGGTTACTAGCCCATTGCTCCCGGCATTTTAATCGCCTCTTTTCCACTTCCCGATGGACAACAGAGGAAATAAACAAGAACAAGAGCTATTAAGAAAAAGAAGAATAAACCCATATATATATATATATATATATATATATATATATATATATATATATATATATATATATATATATATATATATATATATATATATATATATAAATATATATATATATATATATATATATATATATATATATATATACATGTACATATATATACATATATATATATATATATATATATATATACATGTACATATATATACATATAGATATATATATATATTAACACGTCGGTTGTTTCCCACCGAGGCAGGGTGACCCAAAAAGAAAAAAGAAAACCTTCATCATCATTCATCATTCTCACCATCAGTCATACATAATCACTGTCTTCGCAGAGGCGCTCAAATACGACAGTTCAGAAGTCCCTCCAAACTGCCAATATCCCAAACGCCTCCTTTAAAGTGCAGGCATTTTACTTCCCATTTCCAGGACTCAAGTCCGGCTAACCGGTTTCCTTGAATCCCTTCACAAAATATTACCTTGCTCACAATCCAACAGCTCGTCTCCATTCACTCCTATCTAACACGCTAACCCATGCTTGCCGGAAGTTCAAGCCCCTCGCCCACAAAACTTCCTTTACCCTCCAACCTTTGAGGGGACGACCCCCTACCCCGCCTTCCTCACACTACAGATTTATACGCTCTTCAAGTCATTTTACTTTGTTCCATTCTCTCTAAACGACCAAACCACCTCAACAGCTCCTCTTCAGCCCTCTGACTAATACTTTTATTAACTCCACACCTTCTCCTAATTTCCACTCTACGAATTTTCTTCATAATATTTACACCACACATTGCCCTTAGACACGACATCTCCACTGCCTCCAGCCACCTCCTCGCTGCAGCATTTACAACCCAAGCTTCACACCCTTATAAGAATGTTGGTATCACTATACTCTCATACATTCCCATTTTTGCTTCCATTGATAACATTCTTTTTCTCCACAGATACCTCAACACACCACTCACCTTTTTTCCTTCATCAATTCTATAGTTAACCTCATTCTTCGTAAACCCATCTGCTGACAAGTCAACTCGAAAATTTCTGAAAACATTCACTTCTACGATACTCCCTCCCTACAGTGTGATATCCAATTTTTCTTTATTTAAATTGTTTGATACCCTCATCACCTTACACTTACCTATGTTCATTTTCACCTTTCAATCGAATAGGTAAAATAGGTCAGTTACAGAAACTTCATTTAAAATTAAATCCTATCTAAAATTTTCTCTGCAAAGTTTAAAGTAATATTTTTTTCCATTCATGTTAATAAAAAAATTAATAATTCTTTGCCAAAAGAACATTAAAAAACTTGCCTAACCTTATTATAATTTA
>NC_091305.1:19960984-19980984 GCF_038502225.1 Cherax quadricarinatus | reverse complement strand
ACCTTGAGTTTTCCCTGAGGTACGTTTATTGTCTTCTCTGAGGATGAGGGTCCCCAGTCCAGTTATAGAGGTGGTACCTCCCTGTATATGTGTGTATATATATATATATATATATATATATATATATATATATATATATATATATATATATATATATATATATATATATAAATATATATATATATATATATATATATATATATATATATATATATATATATATATATATATATATATATATATATATATATATATATATATATATATATATATATATATATATATATATATATATATATATATTTATATATATATATATATATATAATATATATATATAAATATATATATATATATATATATATATATATATACATATATATATATATATATATATATATATATATATATATATATATATATATATATATATATTTATTATCACACTGGCCGATTCCCACCAAGGCAGGGTGGCCCGAAAAAGAAAAACTTTCACCATCATTCACTCCATCACTGTCTTGCCAGAAGGGTGCTTTACACTACAGTTTTTAAACTGCAACATTAACACCCCTCCTTTAGAGTGCAGGCACTGTACTTCCCTTCTCCAGGACTCAAGTCCGGCCTGCCGGTTTCCCTGAACCCCTTCATAAATGTTACTTTGCTCACACTCCAAGAGCACGTCAAGTATTAAAAACCATTCGTCTCCATTCACTCCTATCAAACACGCTCACGCACGCCTGCTGGAAGTCCAAGCCCCTCGCACACAAAACCTCCTTTACCCCCTCCCTCCCTGAATTATACATTGCATACTAAGGTCATCTGCTCAAACTTGGGTACTTTCAAACAGCAAAGCAAATTTAATGAGGCTAAGAACTTCAGTATATTGAGAGGAAACTGTGTATGATAGATAACGACAATAATTTTATTTGGTCACACGGTAACTTAACTCATACTGTTGGTCGTGGCCACGATATCTTATGCAACCACACAGTTTCCAGCACCTCCGCCATATTTACTCACCTGCAGGCGGTGAGGGCTCACCACAACGGAAAATTTAGCGTTCGGAAATGAGCACCTGTGGCGTGGTCTACTGGGTTGTCCATCATTCATTCTTATGAAATTTATATCGCGGCCAAGCACGCCACGTAAGTGTTATTCCTTTCCCGTTGGAAACCTGTTGGTATCTTGAAACACTTGCCATAGCCTTGCTCCGGCCGGTAGAGAACGAAAGCAATAAATCACGCCAACACGCTATTAAGATCACTTTCCTTTTTCCTGCCTCATCTACACTGCAGCGACCCAGCAAGCCCTGACCCTCCGCTCTACCATCCCTCGCCGTGAGTGGGAGTGTACCCTGAGCCATCAACCTGCCCTTCTAACACATCTCCCGAACTGCGAGCCTCTTCCTTATGTGGTTCCTGGGGAGTATTAGGGGTCGTCTTCGTGATGGACATCACAGTTTGTGTATCGCTGGCCTCGAGGCTCTTCCCAAAGACGAGCACGATCTCGCCAAGAAGTAGTTCACTGCTGAAGTACAATCGTATGCCTCACTGAGGACTGACAGCTTAGCCTTCATCATCCATCAGGAATTATATATGTTTCTCGCTCCACAGTGTGTGGAGCAATATTTCTTTATGAAATTTTTTTTTTCATTTATTTTAACTTATTAGAACTATAAATCAGTCATGAAATGGAGAGCCAAGAACTACCCAACGATTGCATAACAGTAAATATTGTACTTGAGGTCAGGTGTCCTCTCCTTGAAGAACCTCGGCCATCAGGTTTCTTCCTTAAAGGAAAAGTTAGTAATTCTAATGGTCATTCCAGTAATGTCGTCATCCTGGTGACGAGAAGTTATTCTCGTTAACTGTGACCCGTGAAATATTTGAATAAACCAATTGATATGATGTGTATGGTGTTATGACGTGTTATGGTTAATGTGATGATTATGATGTGTGGTGGTTAATGCGGTGGTTAATGTGGTTGTTATGATGTGGTTTCCTAAAGTGCTCGTTTAATATGACCTCTTAAAGTGCTTTCTTCACCTCGCTATGTCTAATATCACTCCCCCTTCCCTACCACCAGTATCCCCTACTCCCCCTCCCCTACCACCAGAATCCCCTACTCCCCCTCCCCTACCACCAGAATCCCCTACTCCCCCTTCCTTACCACCAGAATACCCTACTCCCTCTTCCCTATCACCAGAATCCCCTACTCCCCCTTCCCTACCACCAGCATCCCCTACTCCCCACTTCTTTTCCCGGGCCTCCTTAACTGCTCCCCCCCCCTCCATCCCTTCTGCTTCCAGCATCCCTCCTATCCCTCCACCCCGATGCTTCCAGCCCAATCCCTCCTACCCACTCCTACCCTCCCATTCAGCAGCTCGACGATAACAAAGAGGATATGGCAACCTCGGTCCACTTTCCCGTTCACTCGATAATATCACTCTTCCTCTAGTCACTGAAGCTTCCCAAATATTACGTCTCTATCTAGATTCTATATCTGGCCACTTGTACTAGGCCCTCTTTATTTGCTCTATCAATTCTTCGGAGAATTTCATGCATAGTTCTTGAATTTATGATACTTAAAAGACATTGTTAGTTGGTTAATGTGCGCAAAAAGACTGTGGAATGCATGAGAGGCGTTAAGACTGTAATCGCTTAACTTCCAGAGAAGAGTATTTTGGTCCCTAAAATAAGGATAAAAGCATATATATATATATATATATATATATATATATATATATATATATATATATATATATATATATATATATAAACTGTTGTGTTCTGAGCACCTCTGCAAAAACAGTGATTATGTGTGAGTGTGGTGAAAGTGTTGAATGATGATGAAAGTATTCTCTTTTTGGGGATTATCTTTCTTTTTGGGTCACCTTGCCTCGGTGGGAGACGGCCGACTTGTTGAATATATATATATATATATATATATATATATATATATATATATATATCTATATCTATATCTAAATATATATATACACACACACACACACACCAAACTGCCACCAGCCGAGATAAGATCCTGCGACACAATCTCCCTCCTCAAGAGGCAGAACTACGTTCACATTGCATTACCACTTGACCAGTGATCCTTCAAAGATCACGCACCCAGCAGTGTTGTTCGTGATCCGAGGACACTCGTGGTAGTAGTAAGCTCTTGGTTAATTTCAACCACCTCCCGTTTGAATACCATCCTCCACAAACAGAAGGTTGTCCTGTCTCTTGAGGGGAGAGAATGAGTCGCAGGATCTAATCTCGGCTGGCCACAGTTTTATAAATATTTCAATACCACTTGTTTCGTGCTTTCATTACCATATAAACTGTTTGCGGAGGCTGATATTCAAACGGGTGGCGGTTGAAATTAGCCTTAATTAAGCTTACCACTACCACGAGTGTCCTCGGATCACGAACAACACCTAGCTCTGCTGGGTGCGTGATCTTTGAAAGATCGCTGGTTAAGTGGTTAAGGCAATGTGAACATAGTTCTGCCTCTGGAGGCGTGAGATTGTGTCGCAGGATCTAATCCCGGCCTTTTATGCCGAATCGTCCAATATGGCCTTAGAAAACAATATATGTATCATTAATTGTAAGTAGTAGTGACTAAATTTAAATTAACCTATCATATACCTAGAAGACTGTAGCTAAAAAAAATTACGTTAATTTACAGGTTAGGTGAGGCTTCTATGTTACTTTTGATCAAAACATAAAAAACTTTATATCACTGTTAATGAAAAAAAAATAGCTTTCAGTCTGTAAAAATTATTTTTGAAGCATTAGTTTTTAAGGGAGTTCGGCCTACTCGGTAGTTTTTTTTTTCAAAATTGCAGGTTAGGCTAGAGTTCCTGATTTTTTTCCTTCTGATTTATCTGTGATATTGTAAGATTTTTTTACGTGCGTGAGTAAATCTTTATTGCTATGTATTTTTTTCTTTATCAAATAAGTTATTACCTTCTCACATACCAGGGAAAAATGCTGTATGAACTTTGAGTCGCCATTATACTAACGTGTGCACCACTTGTGTGTGCACCACTTGTGTGTGCACCACTTGTGTGTGCACCACTTGTGTGTGCACCACTTGTGTGCACCACTTGTGTGTGCACCACTTGTGTGTGCATCACATGTGTGTGCACCACTTGTGTGTGCACCACTTGTGTGTGCATCACTTGTGTGTGCACCACTTGTGTGTGCACCCCTTGTGTGTGCACCACTAGTGTGTGCACCACTTGTGTGTGCACCACCTGTGTGTGCACCGCTAGTGTGTTCACCACCTGTGTGTGGACCACTAGTGTGTGCACCACCAGTGTGTGCACAACTTGTGTGCACCACTAGAGTGTTCACCACCAGTGTGTGCACCACCAGTGTGTGCACCACCATGTGTGCACAACCATTGTGTGCACCAACAGTGTGTGCACCACTAGTGTGTTCACCACCAGCGTGTGCACCACCAGCGTGTGCACCACCAGTGTGTGCACCACCAGTGTGTGCACCACCAGTGTGTGCACTACCAGTGTGTCCACCACCAATGTGTGCACCACCAATGTGTGCACTACCAGTGTGTCCACCACCAGTGTGTGCACCACCAGTGTGTGCACTACCAGTGTGTGCACCACCAATGTGTGCACCACCAGTGTGTGCACCACCAGTGTGTGCACCACCATTGTGTGCACCACCAGTGTGTGCACCACTAGTGTGTTCACCACCAGTGTGTGCACCACCAGCGTGTGCACCACCAGCGTGTGCACCACCAGTGTGTCCACCACCAGTGTGTGCACCACCAGTGTGTGCACTACCAGTGTGTGCACCACCAGTGTGTGCACCACCAGTGTGTGCACCACCAGTGTGTGCATCACCAGTGTGTGCGCCACCAGTGTGTGCACCACCAGTGTGTGCACTACCAGTGTGTGCACCACCAGTGTGTGCACCACCAGTGTGTGCGCCACCAGTGTATGCACCACCAGTGTGCGCACCACCAGTGTGTGCATCACCAGTGTGTGCACCACCAGTGTGTACACCACTAGTGTGTGCACCACCAGTGTGTGCATCACCAGTGTGTGCACCACCAGTGTGTGCACCACCAGTGTGTGCGACACCAGTGTGTGCACCACCAGTGTTTGCACTACCAGTGTGTGCACCACCAGTGTGTGCACCACCAGTGTGTGCACCATCAGTGTATGCACCACCTGTGTGTGCACCACCAGTGTGTGCACCACTAGTGTGTTCACCACGAGTGTGTGCACCACCAGCGTGTGCACCACCAGTGTGTGCACCACCAGTGTGTGCACCACCAGTGTGTGCACTACCAGTGTGTCCACCACCAATGTGTGCACCACCAGTGTGTGCATTACCAGTGTGTCCACCACCAGTGTGTGCACCACCAGTGTGTGCACTACCAGTGTGTGCACCACCAATGTGTGCACCACCAGTGTGTGCACCACCAGTGTGTGCACCACCATTGTGTGCACCACCAGTGTGTGCACCACTAGTGTGTTCACCACCAGTGTGTGCACCACCAGCGTGTGCACCACCAGCGTGTGCACCACCAGTGTGTCCACCACCAGTGTGTGCACCACCAGTGTGTGCACTACCAGTGTGTGCATCACCAATGTGTGCACCACCAGTGTGTGCACCCTCAGTGTATGCACCACCAGTGTGTGCACCACTAGTGTGTTCACCACGAGTGTGTGCACCACCAGTGTGTGCACCACCAGTGTGTGCACCACCAGTGTGTGCACCACCAGTGTGTGCACCACCAGTGTGTGCACTACCAGTGTGTGCACCACCAGTGTGTGCACCACCAATGTGTGGGTGCACCACCAGTGTGTGCACCACCAGTGTGTGTGCACCACCAGTGTGTGCACCACCAGTGTGTGCACCACCAGTGTGTGCACCACCAGTGTGTGCACCACCAGTGTGTGCACTACCAGTGTGTGCACCACCAGTGTGTGCACCACCAGTGTGTGCACCACCAGTGCGTGTGCACCACCAGTGTGTGCACCACCAGTGTGTGCACCACCAGTGTGTGCACCACCAGTGTGTGCACCACCAGTGTGTGCGCCACCAGTGTGTGCACCACCAGTGTGTGCACCACCAGTGTGTGCACCACCAGTGTGTGCACCACCAGTGTGTGCACCACCAGTGTGTGCACCACCAGTGTGTGCACCACCAGTGTGTGCACCACCAGTGTGTGCACCACCAGTGTGTGCACTACTAGTGTGTGCACCACCAGTGTGTGCACCACCAGTGTGTGCACCACCAGTGCGTGTGCACCACCAGTGTGTGCACCACCAGTGTGTGCACCACCAGTGTGTGCACCACCAGTGTGTGCGCCACCAGTGTGTGCACCACCAGTGTGTGCACCACCAGTGTGTGCACCACCAGTGTGTGCACCACCAGTGTGTGCACCACCAGTGTGTGCACCACCAGTGTGTGCACCACCAGTGTGTGCACCACCAGTGTGTGCACCACCAGTGTGTGCACCACCAGTGTGTGCACCACCAGTGTGTACACCACCAGTGTGTGCACCACCAGTGTGTGCACCACATTACTGTCTCACGTAACATTTAATCAACCTGCCTTGACTATCTTCCAGACAGTTTGCTATATTAGTATAGCTTAACTTAGCTCATCTTATACTAACTAAAGTTACATTAAGTTAGCTAAGCTTAGATTAAGTTAAGGTTAGATTCAATTAACTTAGGCGAGGTTAACTTAGGTCAGGGTTTCTATATTTAGATAAGAGTAAGTTAACTTATCTAAGTTAGCTTCTCTTAGCTTAGGTCACTTTATTTTAATTTTACCTAACATAAATAAATCAAGAGATGGATGCTATCTCGTTGTAACAGCGACACAATAAGCCCAGGGGCTGAATAAACCCAGGGGCTGAATAAACCCAGGGGCTGAATAAACCCAGGGGCTGAATAAACCCAGGGGCTGAATAAATCCAGGGGCTGAATAAACCCAGGGGCTGAATAAACCCAGGGGCTGAATAAACCCAGAGGCTGAATAAACCCAAGGGCTGAATAAACCCAGAGCTGAATAAACCCAGGGGCTGAATAAACAAAAGGGCTGAATAAACCCAGAGCTGAATAAACCCAGGGGCTGAATAAACCCAAGGGCTGAATAAACCCAGAGCTGAATAAACCCATGGGCTGAATAAACCCAAGGACTGAATAAACCCAGGGGTTGAATAAACCCAGAGGCTGAATAAACCCAATGGCTGAATAAACCCAGAGCTGAATAAACCCAGGGGCTGTATAAACAAGAGGGCTAAATAAACCCAGAGAAGAATAAATCAAGGGACTGAATAAACCCAAGGGCTGAATA
This sequence comes from Cherax quadricarinatus, assembly GCF_038502225.1. Classification (NCBI taxonomy): domain Eukaryota; kingdom Metazoa; phylum Arthropoda; class Malacostraca; order Decapoda; family Parastacidae; genus Cherax; species Cherax quadricarinatus. The sequence continues at coordinate 19,973,642 of NC_091305.1, read as the reverse complement.
AACCCAGAGCTGAATAAACCCAGAGGCTGAATAAATCCAAAGGCTGAATATACCCAGAACTGAATAAACCCAGGAGCTGAATAAACCCAAGGGCTGAATAAACCCAGATCTGAATAAACCCAGAGGCTGGATAAACCCAGGGGCTGAATAAACCCAGGGGCTGAATAAACCCAGAGCTGAATAAACCCAGAGCTGAATAAAACCAGGGGCTGAATAAAACCATAGGCTGAATAAACCCAGGGGCTGAATAAACCCAGAGCTGAATAAACCCACGGGCTGAATAAACCCAGGAGCTGAATAAACCCAGAGCTAAATAAACCCAGGAGCTGAATAAACCCAGAGCTAAATAAACCCAGGGGCTGAATAAACCCAGCAGGTGAAACGAGTGGGTTAATCCCTCGCTCGGCATTAGTTTCGTGCGTCGAGAAATGAACGTACGTTAATTATTACGAGGATGTGGTGTTTACTAGAGTTACAGATATGTTAACAATGAAGAAAGTGTTACGAAGCATATGTAAACAGGTCTGGGGTTAGGTAAAACAGGTCTGGGAGTTAGTTGAAACAGGACTGTTAGGTTAAACTGGTCCTGTTGTAGAGGCGAAACAGGTGGGAGGTTAGACAGGTGAAGCAAGTTTGGCATTGTAAAAGATACTTGTAAATGAATCTTTATTAGACAATATTTCTATCAGAGGTGATCATTACAAAGTCACCGTCGAGCAAATTTGTGTAACAAAGTCGGACTCTGCTGTATTTGACCCCCTTCTACATCATTTGTCGTTTTTGTACCTACTAAACAGGTGTTACAGCAGCTAAGCAGGTGTTACAGCAGCTAAACAGGTATTACAGCAGCTAAGCAGGTGTTGCAGCAGCTAAGCAGGTGTTACAGGAGCTAAGCAGGTGTTGCAGCAGCTAAGCAGGTGTTACAGCAGCTAAGCAGGTGTTACAGCAAAGCAGTTGTTACAGCAGCTAAGCAGGTGTTGCAGCAGCTAAGCAGGTGTTACAGCAGCTAAGCAGGTGTTACAGCAGCTAAGCAGGTGTTACAGCAAAGCAGGTGTTACAGAAGCTAAGCATTACCTTAGTGTGGTTACATTTATCTTCATCAGCCTTCACTTCTATATACGTATTCACAACTGTAATCATCCTCTTCTTGCTCTTTGATTGTAACCTCAAGTGTTGTGGTGCAGCGAAGAACACTTCCTGCGCTTGAGTGAGCATGTTAGAAAACAGTGAGTGGAGGCAAGTGGTTTCATGATTCGACGTGCTGTTGGAGTGTGAGCAAGGTAACATTTATAAAGGGATTCAGAGCAACCGGTTAGCGGGACTCCTTCAGAGTGCCTGCACTCTGAAGGAGAGTTGGGAATGTTACGGTATGGAGCGTCGTTTGAACTGTAATGTTCGGGCCCTTCTGGCAAGAGAGTGATTGAATGAGTGACAGTGAAAGTGCTTTCTTCTCTGTCGGGTCGCCCAACCTCGGTGGGAGACGGCCGGAGTTTTAAATTTGTGTGTGTGTGTATATATATATATATATATATATATATATATATATATATATATATATATATATATATATATATATATATGAAATCACCTGTTTACTGTGATCTTATTGCATATATATATATATATATATATATATATATATATATATATATATATATATATATATATATATATATATATATATATATATATATATATATAATGTGTTGAATAGTTAAAACTGGTCAGTTAGCAAGAACTCATTTAAAATTAAGTCCTTTCTAAAAAATTTCTCTTATAAGTTTAAAGATATGTTTTTTTTTATTTATGTTAATGTAAAAATGAATAATTTTATGCCAAAAGAACCTTAGAAAACTTATCTAGCCTTATTAAAACAAGCGCAATTTAATTTAGCCAAATCCGACTAAATATATTTTAGATAAGTTTACAGTAATTTAATAATAAACAAACACAATGAAATATATATTTCTCGTTAGGTTCAGATAATTTTTGCGAAATTTCGCATACACAAATTTTAGCTTGCCTTATTCGACAAGAAGAGCGGTGCTATTTAAGCCAAGATTAGAAATTAAACGGTCTGGTGAGGATACTGTGCTATATTATCTTATATATATTAGAAGAATATTGAAGAAGGCAGACCACAACACTCGATGAAATCGAAGATCAGATACACCAGGACAGAGTCAACTACCATTACTAGGTAAACAAGTTAACTGTCACCAAGTGCGGGACTTACTAGAGGTACCCATCCAGGGGTTACAAAAACTAACTATTTACAATGCAGGTAGCAATTCAAGGCCTGTTGCACCTTGCTATAACCAAAAGTCAGCAATATTACGAGCAGTTAGGCAAGACAAGGCAAGAAAATCACAGAAGGGGTAGTTTTTCCTTCACCCGTTTATCATTCACCACTATGTATAATATTTACATAGTTAAGTTATTAATAAGACAAAGTAAAGAGTCAATCAGTGCAAGAGTCGTGGATTCGACCAGAGTAAGCGAGAGTCTGCCTCCCAGCTCGGCAGGCAGGTATGATGGCACCTTCACTGAGGAGTCGACTCTCACCTGATTGTTGGATTGAACTGAACAATCAATACAGCAATGGGGGCCCATAATTACTATATTCTGAAATGCCAGTGTGATGAACGTCAAATAAACATTCGTCGCACTCCACACTAGCCACTGGAACTATCTAGGCAGAGCTGGGGAAGAAGCTAACCTTCCTGGCAACAGATCCTCCTCTACATCGTCCGTTTCATAAGATACATAAGCCATTAAAGAATCAAGCTGTTCAGATGAAGTATACTAAAGTTTTTTTCACGACAGAAACACCATCTAGAAAAAATTGAGAAACTGGCACCAACAATCTCCATTGACAAAACCGAAGCTTCTTCTCAATAATGCCTTCATTGTCTCTTGAAAAGTTTATACCAACTTTATGTATTATTGTATTTAATGGAGTTACGGTATTTTATAAGTGATTAAATTTTTATTATTGACGATTATCTCACCTACCTCAACCAAACCTAATCTAAAGAACGTATATCGAAAATCTGTCCTAAAATCGCATGTGAGAAATCGACATTTGTCTTTGAGGGACAGAGAGTAATAAAGGTACAGGGAAAAATCAAAGCATTCTCAAGTTGCAAACAAGACTGCAAACCAAAATAATAAGATAGTTTAAGACGCAGAGGAAGCAAAGGTTGTGTAGACCAGCACTGGGAGATCATCATGGGTGGAGGAACCTCTGTGTTAATGTAGTTGACCTCTGAGTGAGGTGCCGGTGAGCCAGAAATGGCTGGTATGCTTGTTCCCACGTAATTAACCTTGTGTACTTGCTCCACTGATCACTTGATTCTCTCTCTCTCTCGCTCTCTCTCATAAAGTCACCCTCGTTTTGATAAACATCGGTAACACCTTAAAACATTCGCATTCTCTGTCATTTGCCTTTTCTCTCACATTCTTTCCCTCATTCTCTTTCACATTCTTCCCTCATTCTCTCTCCCTTATTATTCTGTCTTACTATCATTTTTCTCTCTAGTTATCACCCATGCTATTGGCTTAACATTCTTGTTCTTGCTATTTTTTGGGCTATATTTATACTTCCATCATTCTTACACCTTCACTCACTCTTGACCTCACACTCCTTTCCTCACACTCTTGCCCTCACACTCTTGCCTTCACACTCTTGCCCTCACACTCTTGCCCTCACACTCTTGCCCTCACACTCTTGCCCTCACACTCTTGCCTTCACACTCTTGCCCTCACACTCTTGCCCTCACACTCTTGCCCTCACACTCTTGCCCTCACACTCTTGCCCTCACACTCTTGCCCTCACACTCTTGCCCTCACACTCTTGCCCTCACACTCTTGCCCTCACACTCTTGCCCTCACACTCTTGCCTTCACACTCTTGCCCTCACACTCTTGCCCTCACACTCTTGCCCTCACACTCTTGCCCTCACACTCTTGCCCTCACACTCTTGCCCTCACACTCTTGCCCTCACACTCTTGCCCTCACACTCTTGCCCTCACACTCTTGCCCTCACACTCTTGCCCTCACACTCTTGCCCTCACACTCTTGCCCTCACACTCTTGCCCTCACACTCTTGCCCTCACACTCTTGCCCTCACACTCTTGCCCTCACACTCTTGCCCTCACACTCTTGCCCTCACACTCTTGCCCTCACACTCTTGCCCTCACACTCTTGCCCTCACACTCTTGCCCTCACACTCTTGCCCTCACACTCTTGCCCTCACACTCTTGCCCTCACACTCTTGCCCTCACACTCTTGCCCTCACACTCTTGCCCTCACACTCTTGCCCTCACACTCTTGCCCTCACACTCTTGCTCTCTTGCCCTCACACTCTTGATCATTAACACTCTTGCCCTCACACTCTTGTTGCCCTCACACTCTTGCCCTCACACTCTTGCAACTCTTGCCCTCAACAATGATGTTGACCAGTACATTGTACAGTATGGAAGTATTGACCTTCTTATAGAAGCATCACTTCAACATCGTCTCGTGTTCCTGCACATCTATGAATGTAGAAAGATAAGCATTTATTCATAATAAATAAACTAGTAAACTGATGTAGCAGTGTGATGTGGGTTGTCTTGTAGACTACGTTTAGTGGTTTGTGTAAACTCTCAGGATAATATATGGTTTTAACCTCCTTAGCACAGTGTGTCAGCCATCATGACTAAAGAAATCATAATAACACAAATGCGAACAAAGTTTGGTCGGCCTAAATTTAGTTAGGATTTTTCAATTTCAATTAGATATATTAATAAAGGGATGTTAAGATTGGTTTTCTCTGAGTTATTATAACAATGAATTTATTGAAACTCTCGATGCACTCTAAACCAAGATAGCAACTCCTACCAAAAAAAAAAAAAATAATAAACACAGCAGTAAGAGCACCACAAACTCCCGCAACGATGTGATAACTACCTCCAATCAAAACAAAAAAATACTGTCTACATATCAACACGAGGACCAGAACACATTTTTTACCTCACAAAATAACGACAACTATATGTACAGTGACTATCCACCTGATACATACATATATATATATATATATATATATATATATATATATATATATATATATATATATATATATATATATATATATATATATATATATATATACATATATATATATATATATATATATATATATATATATATATATATATATATATATATGTGTGTGTGTGTATGTATATAATGTGTGTGTGTATGTGTGTGTACATGTGCGTGTGTGTATGTGCGTATGTGTATATGTGTGTGAGTGCGTGTTTGTGTGTGTGTGCGTGTGTGTACTCACAATTTGTACTCGGCTATTTGTGGTTGCAAGGGTCGATTCATAGCTCCTGGCCCCGCTTCTTTACTGTTTGCTATTAGATCCTCTCTCTCCCTGCTCCATGAGCTTTATCAAACCTCGTCTTAAAACTATGTATGGTTCCTGCCTCCACTACGCCACTTTCTAGGCTATTCCACTTCTTGACAACTCTATGACTGAAGAAATACTTAACATAAGAACATAAGAACATAAGAACGAAGGAACACTGCAGAAGGCCTACTGGCCCATGCGAGGCAGGTCCAAGTCCCTACCGGCTTAAGCCAATGCACCCAACCTAGTCAGGTCAGGTCACATTGACTCAAGGGAGGAACACGGCAACCGACCCGTTAGCACAAGCTATCAGGTCTAACTCACACCCACCCACATCTACTCATGTATTTATCCAACCTATTTTTAAAGCTACACAACGTTCTGGCCTCTATAACGGTACTTGGGAGTTTGTTCCACTCATCCACAACTCTATTACCAAACCAGTACTTTCCTATATCCCTCCTGAATCTGAATTTTTCCAACTTAAAACCATTGCTGCGAGTCCTGTCTAGGCTAGATATTATCAGCACACTATTTACATCCCCTTTATTTATTCCTGTCTTCCACTTATAAACCTCAATCATATCCCCCCTAATTCTACGTCTTTCTAGAGAGTGCAGTTTCAGGGCCCTTAGTCTATCCTCATAGGGAAGGTTTCTGATACATGGGATCATCTTTGTCATCCTCCTTTGTACATTTTCCAGAGAATTTATATCCATTCTGTAATACGGTGACCAAAACTGTGCAGCATAATCTAAATGAGGCCTAACCAAGGATGTATAGAGTTGAAGAACAACCTGAGGACTCCTATTATTTATGCTTCTTGATATGAAGCCAAGGATTCTATTAGCTTTATTGCGAACACTTATGCACTGTTGTCTTGGTTTCAGATTACTGCTAACCAGAACTCCTAAATCTTTTTCGCAATCCGTAATATTAAGATCTACATTATTTAGTTTATATGTGGCATGGTTATTGTCCTGTCCAACATTTAGAACTTTGCATTTGTCTATATTAAACTGCATCTGCCACTTCTCCGACCACTGCATCAGTCTATTCAAATCTTCCTGGAGTGCTCGAATGTCCTCGTCAGAATGAATTCGACGGCCTATTTTGGTGTCATCGGCAAACTTGCCGATGTCGCTCTTTATGCCCTCATCTATGTCGTTTATGTAGATTGTGAACAGCAGGGGGCCCAACACTGACCCCTGTGGAACACCGCTCGTGACGCTTCCCCACTCTGATTTCTCCCCATTTATGCAAACTCTCTGCTGCCTATTTGTCAACCATGCCTCTATCCAGGAAAAAATTTCTCCTCCTATTCCATGTGCTTTAATTTTCCTCAATAGTCTCTGATGTGGGACCCTGTCAAAAGCCTTACTGAAGTCCATATACACAATATCATATTCGTTACCATGATCTACCTCCTCAAATACCTTAGTGAAAAAAGTTAATAAATTCGTAAGGCAGGAACGTCCCTTTGTAAAACCATGCTGAGATTCGTTGATTAATTTATGCTTTTCAAGGTGGCTACGAACTGCCTCGGCAATTATTGATTCCATAAATTTTCCCACTATGGAGGTTAGGCTTATTGGTCTATAGTTCGAAGCTAAGGACCTGTCACCTGTTTTGAAAATAGGTATCACATTTGCCATTTTCCACTTATCTGGCACCATGCCAGTTTGTAGTGATATGTTGAAAAGATTAGCCAAAGGTGTGCTAAGCTCCTCTTTACATTCCTTTAGAACCCTTGCATACAGTTCATCAGGGCCTGGGGATTTGTTAGGTTTTAATTTATCTATTTGCCTAAGGACCATGTCACTTGTGACCCTAATAGTGCACAGTTTATTATCGTCCTGTTCTACATAATTTATCATTACTGGAATATCACTGGTATCCTCCTGTGTAAAAACTGAGAGGAAGTATGTGTTAAAAATTCTACACATTTCCTTATCACTGTCAGTGAGCTGACCCGAGGAACTTTTGAGTGGGCCTATCTTGTCCCTGATCTTACTTCTGTATACCTGAAAGAATCCTTTTGGGTTAGTCTTCGATTCTCTTGCAACTTTAACCTCATAATCTCTTTTTGCTTTTCTAATTCCCTTTTTTATTTCTCTCTTTAACTGAATATATCGATTTCTTAATTGCCCCTCTCCTCTTTTGATTTGCCTATATATGCCTCTCTTTTGACCAATCAGATATTTTAATCTATTGTTCATCCATTTAGGATCATTTTTGTTTGATCTGATTTCCCTATTTGGAACATAATTTGACTGAGCAGCTAGAACTATGCCCTGGAAAGCATCATATCGGCAACCATCACCACCTACCTGACCCCTAGTCAGGTCATTCCAGTTCAGCCCACCTAAGTAATTTTTCAGTCCTATGAAATCAGCCAAGCGAAAGTCAGGGACGGAGACTTGATTGCCATTATTAGGGGAATTCCATGATATGTTAAAACTGAGTGATTTGTGATCACTCTCCCCAAGCTCATCATTAACCTCAAGATTATTAATTAGTGTTTCCCTACTGGCAAGAACCAAGTCAAGGAGGTTATTTCCCCTAGTTGGCTCTGTCACAAACTGTTTTAAAAAACAATCCTGGATCGTATCAAGAAAGTCACCCGACTCTAAATTTCCTGTCAAATTGCTCCAGTCAATCTGTCTATAGTTGAAATCTCCCATTAGCACAACATTTTCGTATGTAGATGCCTTACGAATTTCGTCCCATAGAAGTTTACTGCACTCCCTATCAAGATTTGGGGCCCTGTAAATCACACCCAAAATTAGTTTTTCTCGGCCCTCGAGAAGCTGTAACCAAACAGATTCAGTGGCTGACGCTTCTAATTTAATATCTTGTCTAACACAACAATTTAAATTGTCTCTGACATACATCGCTACTCCACCACCTTTCCTGTTGACCCTGTCAGTGTGGAATAATTTATAGCCTTGTATGTGACATTCAGATGGCATCTCTCTATCTTTCAGATTGAGCCAGGTCTCTGTTATAGCAATAATATCTATGTTTCCTGCACTTGCAATTAATCTTAGCTCATCTATCTTATTTCTAACACTCCTGCTATTAGTATAGTAAACCTTAAGGGAGCTAGTCCCTTGCTGCCCTCTGCTGTCCCCCTTTGTTTTCTGACCTGTTCTATTGTCTTTATTTATAACTTCATGCTGAATGCCTTTTATACATTTACTGTTTCCAACCCTAGTGTTGCAACCTGCTTGTTTCCCACACACACCCATACCTCTATCTTCCATCAGTTTAAAATCATAGGCATTTCACCAATGGCCTTCTCAATCGAGTCTGCAAGTGCTACCACCCCTGCCCCAGAGAGATGAACCCCATCCCTTGCATACATATCATGTTTGCCATAAAAGTTGTTCCAGTTGTCAATGAATGGGATTGCAAGTTCCTTGCAGTATCTGTCTAGCCAGCAATTTACACCAATTGCCCTAGACAACCATTCATTTCCTACTCCCCTTCTAGGCAAGATGCTACATATGATTGGGATCCCTCCCTTAGACTTAATGAAATCTATAGCTGACCTGTACTTATCTAGCAGCTCTTCTCTCCTACCCTTCCCAATATCATTTCCACCAGCACTGAGACAGATAATGGGCTTGTTCCCATTACCTGACATGATATTATCCAGTCTGTTGACAATGTCCCCAACACCAGCTCCAGGGAAGCACACTCTATCTCTCATCTTCTTATTCCTATTACAAAAAGCACGGTCAACATATCTTACCTGAGAGTCACCAACCACAAGAATGCGCTTACCTTCATTAGCAGGGGCAGTAGTACCCTTACCTTCACTGGCCACTGAAGTACATTCATCCTGGAGAACAGAGAAGCGATTTCCTACCTTCAGATCTTCACTCTTAACTTTCCTTACTCTGATGCGCCTCCCATTACTGTGAACAACTCGCCACTTGTAGCAGGTGCTGGGCTGCACCTCACTGCTGGTACCCGTTGCTACCTCCCCACCTACAGCCTCCTCACAGTGAGAGACAGACTGCACCTCACTGCTAGAAGCCTCATTCCCCACATCTCCAACCACCTCACACTCTCTCCCAGGCCCATTGAGGTGGACCTTCAGCCTCCTAATCTCCTCCTGGAGAAGCAAGACCTCCTCCTTCAACTCTCCAAACTCAGTTTTTAAAACACTGCAGAAGCAAGCCATGCTTTGTAACCGTCCACGCTAATCCCCAAAGCAGCTCAGGGTCTGTGACCTCACGTGACGACTGACCACTGAACACTGACGACTGACCACTGAACATCCCTTTGACTCATAGGAGTCTTCAGCTTCCAATTGTGACCCCTGTTTCTGTGTCCCATCTCTGGAACATCCTGTCTTCCTCTACCTTGTCAATTCATCGTGTGCATATGTGTGCATGTGTATGTGTGTATGTGCATGTGTGTGTGTGTATGTGTGTGTGTATATGTGTGCATGTGTGCATGTGTGTGTGAGTGTGTGTGTGTACTCACCTACTCACCTAATTGTGGTTGCAGGGGTCGAGACTCAGCTCCTGGCCCCGCCTCTTCACTGATCGCTACTGGATCCTCTCTCTCTCTGCTTCCTGAGCTTTGTCATACCTCTTCTTAAAACTATGTATGGTTCCTGCCTCCACTACTTCACTTGCTAGGCTATTCCACTTGCTGACAACTCTATGACTGAAGAAATACTTCCTAACGTCCCTGTGACTCGTCTGAGTCTTCAGCTTCCAGTTGTGACCCCTTGTCCCTGTGTCCCCTCTCTGGAACATCCTATCTCTGTCCACCTTATCTATTCCCCGCAGTATCTTGTATGTCGTTATCATGTCTCCCCTGACCCTTCTGTCCTCCAGTGTCGTCAGTCCGATTTCCCTTAACCTTTCCTCGTACGACATTCCCTTGAGCTCTGGGACTAGCCTTGTTGCAAACCTTTGTACTTTCTCTAACTTCTTGACGTGCTTGACCAGGTGTGGGTTCCAGACTGGTGCTGCATACTCCAGTATGGGCCTAACATACACAGTGTACAGTGTCTTGAACGATTCCTTATTGAGGTATCGGAACGCTATTCTCAGGTTTGCCAGGCGCCCGTATGCTGCAGCGGTTATTTGGTTGATGTGTGCCTCCGGTGATGTACTCGGTGTTATGGTCACCCCAAGGTCTTTCTCCCTGAGTGAGGTCTGTAGTCTTTGTCCACCTAGCCTATATTCTGTCTGCGGTCTTCTTTGCCCCTCCCCAATCTTCATGACTTTGCATTTGGCTGGATTGAATTCGAGGAGCCAGTTACTGGACCACATGTCCAGCCTCTCCAGGTCTCTTTGCAGTCCTGCCTCATCCTCGTCCGATTTAATTCTTCTCATCAACTTCACGTCATCTGCGAACAGGGACACTTCAGAGTCTATTCCTTCCATCATGTCGTTCACATATATCAAAAATAGCACTGGTCCTAGAACTGACCCCTGTGGGACCCCGCTCGTAACAGGCGCCCACTGTGATACCTCTTCACGTACCATGACTCGTTGCTGCCTCCCTGTCAGGTATTCCCTTATCCATTGCAGTGCCCTTCCTTTTATGTGTGCCTGATCCTCCAGCTTCTGCACTAATCTCTTGTGGGGAACTGTGTCAAAGGCCTTCCTGCAGTCTAGGAAAACGCAATCTACCCAACCCTCTCTCTCGTGTCTTACTTCTGTTACCTTGTCATAAAACTCCAGGAGGTTTGTGATACAAGATTTGCCTTCCATGAACCCATGCTGGTTTTCATTTATAATCTTGTTCCTTTCCAGGTGTTCGACCACTCTCCTCCTGATAATCTTCTCCATGACTTTGCACACAATACATGTCAGAGACACAGGTCTGTAGTTTAGTGCCTCGTTTCTGTTTCCTTTCTTAAATATGGGGACTACATTAGCTGTCTTCCATTTCTCAGGTAGTTGCCCAGTTTCAAGGGATGTGTTGAAGATTGTGGTTAGAGGCACACACAGCATCTCTGCTCCTTCTCTAAGGACCCATGGGGAGATGTTGTCCGGTCCCATCGCCTTTGAGGTGTCAAGGTCACTTAAGAGCTTCTTCACCTCCTCCTCAGTTGTTCGTATGTCATCCAACACTTGTTGGTATATTCCCTCTTGATGTTCCCTTCTGTGCTGTCTTCCCACAGCCCTTCCTGTCTCTACTGTAAAAACTTCCTTAAATCTCCTGTTCAGCTCCTCACATACCTCCTGATCATTTCTTGTGAGTTCTCCACCTTCTGTCCTTAATCTGATCACCTGGTCTTTGACTGTTGTCTTCCTCCTGATGTGGCTATACAACAGTTTCGGGTCAGTCTTGATTCTCGATGCTATGTCATTTTCATACTGTCGCTGGGCCTCCCTCCTTACCTGTGCGTACTCATTCCTGGCTCTGCGACTGATCTCCCTATTTTCGTGTGTTCTCTGCCTTCTGTACTTTTTCCATTCTCTATTGCACTTTGTTTTTGCCTCCTTACACCGTCGGGTAAACCAGGGGCTTGTTCTGGTCTTCCCGTTGTTACTGTTGCCCTTGGGAATGAACCTTTCCACTGCCTCCTTGCATTTTGTTGCTACATATTCCATCATTTCATTTACTGGCTTTCCTGCCAGTTCTCTGTCCCACTGGACCTCCCGCATGAAGTTCTTCAACCCTATGTAGTCCCCTCTTTTATAGTCAGGCTTTTCCCATTCTACTCCTGTTATTCTCTCCACTTGCAGCTCTACTATGTATTCAAAGCACAGAACCACGTGGTCGCTAGCTCCTAGGGGACTCTCATACTTGATATCCTCAATGTCTGAGCTGCCCAGGGTGAACACAAGGTCCAATCTTGCTGGTTCATCCTCCCCTCTCACTCTGGTAGTGTCCTTAACATGTTGGTGCATGAGGTTTTCCAGCACCACGTCCAACATCCTGGCTCTCCATGTTTCGGGACCCCCATGTGGCTCCAGGTTTTCCCAGTCAATCTCCCTGTGGTTGAAATCCCCCATAACCAGCAACTTTGCTCTGCTGGAGTGAGCTCTTCTTGCCACCTCAGCAAGTGTGTCCACCATTGCTCTGTTGCTCTCTTCATATTCCTCTCTTGGCCTCCTGCAGTTCTGTGGTGGATTATACATCACTGCAATGACCACTTTGTGTTCCCCAGACTGAAGTGTACCTGCTATGTAGTCTCTTTCTCCTGTCTCATCTATTCCTTCCATTTTCTCGAATTTCCATCTGTTTTTTACGAGCAGAGCAACCCCACCTCCCCCCCTA